>NW_023270320.1:30071264-30232362 GCF_011800145.1 Mirounga leonina | reverse complement strand
GAAAGGAAAGGAAAGGAAAGGAAAGGAAAGGAAAGGAAAGGAAAGGAAAGGAGAAAGGAAAGGAAAAGAGAAAGAGAAAGGAAAGGAAAAGAAAGAGAAAGGAAAGGAAAAGAGAAAGAGGAAAAGAGAAAGAGAAAGGAGGAGAGAAAGGAGGGAGGAGAAAGGAAGGAGAGGAAGGTAGGAGAGGAAGGGAGGAAGGAAGGAAGGAAGAAGAAAGGAAGGAAGGAAGGAAAGAGGGAAGGAAGGGGAGAAAGAAAGTAAAAGAAAGAAAGAAAAAAAGAGCTCCTTTTCCTTGGTAGAAGCAATGTTTCTGATGCAGAGCTCCCCATGAAAGGAGGCCAGAGACTACATCTCTGTGTGATGTTCCCCCTCTCCCCTGTTTTACATTTCTCACTCCCCTTCTCCCAAAAGCACTCTCTGGGGAAGTCACTTTCATAAGAATTTGCATTTCAGGTTCTACTTATAGGGATTCTAACTCAAGATACCCTTCTTGAGGAGAATGTTTCCTACTATGAAAGAAGTGCCAATTTTTCCACCAATAGATATTTGAAAGCCAATAGATATTTGAAATGGTTCTGCCCCTGACATGCATTCTTACTCTCAGTGCAGGCATGAGGGAGGACCTTATTCCCCCAAAGAGATTTCCCACTAAGGCGTCCCATGGAGAACTGTCTAGGTCTCAATGGCTGTAGTTTGGAATATTATAGCATTTCTACTTTATCCCCATGCAGCTTTTCTTCTAAAACACTCCCATGTGGCTAGGGGACTAGGGACACAATCAACATTCCTTTGCAGTGATCTAGACTTTGGAACTGAGTCCCAGTACCCTTCTAAATGTCCCTCGTGGGCTGTCCCTTCCTGTTACCTCTGTTACCTGCTTTCCACCAGTTTTACTCTTTGCTATCTCATACGTTTTGATCACTTCGAATCACAGAGAGAAGGGATGACCAGGCTGATACTCATGTATCCACATGTCTAATTCATATTTTGTAAAATATGCCCTAATGAATACATGAGTGAGACACACCATCACATTCCACTCAGTAGAGCAAAGACCTAAATATCTACCATATGTTGAAGTATCAACGATATACCACTGCCTTGAGAAAAAAAAATGTTATATTTTAATCAAAACCCTTAAAATTAGGTCTAATTTTACCATTCTTATTCAACACAACCCACCTCTGCTGATGATAAAAGTAAAATATCAGGGTCTATTACAAACATATTTGTGAGTTTAGAAAATGACTCCAGGAGACCATAATGTTTACATAAAAATTTATGAATTAAAACAGTTCCAAATTTTCAAAAGATAAACATAGCAAAACAAAAATGGTAAATCGAGTAACTAGTTGGAAAATGTGTTTGTAGAAAGCTTTTGGTGTTTTCAGTGTCAAGGTAATAATACTGTGTACCTTTCTATTTGGGTGCAATGATGTGGGTAAAAAAAGAAGATTGTATTGCAAGTTATAAGGTCATAGAGTTTATTATACAAATAAATCAACTAATCAAGAAGTATTGAGTTCTAAGAAGAGAGAGGGAAAACATATAAAAGATGACCTTTTAGTAAATTTCTTAATTATTCTAGTTACAAGTTGATAAAATGACTAATTTTTTATGGACATGAAGCATATTGCCTCCAGTATTCAAGTATCATAAATTTTATTCTGTGTTACTCTGATAGGCTTGAGAAATGACCCACAATCAAATTAATTTATTAACTAAATCTGAAAGGGAACATCACATACAAAAATAAGGATGTATGAGAGGACAAATCTCCTTAGGAAAAGAAATTATTTGATGTGATTGCAACAGGGGACATAGGCAAGGTCACAAGACAAGAGGAGGCATACAGGGGACACATTATAAAAGGGCTACATGCCTCATGAACAGATTTATTGATTTTGTTAATATTTCTTAAAAGTGGGACCAGAATTATTGTGGGGCATATTTTAAAAGTACAGATTGTCCCAACAGGGATATTATTATCATTAAAGATTGAGAATCACCCTATCAGTAATGGAGAACCCCAGAAGGGTTTCAAAGAGAAGTGTGACAAAGAAGTGAGGGAAGAAATAAAAGAAGAAAAAGAAGAAAGAGCTATTACCAAATCCAAAGAAATATAGAATATGTTGAATAAAATCAAATTCTCAATTAGAAGCTATACATCATTACTGGAATCATAGATATATTCAGCCCTCCTTTTTAAACTGTGTTGCATAGGATAACCATAAATACAAAGCCAGAAAAGCATGTTTTAGGGGGATTCAAGAATTAACATAACAAATGTTTCCAAATAAAGCAGACAATTAAATGGAGAATTACATCACTACCTTTTCTCCTTTCAAGTATTCACCTCAGGAGACATATTGTCTTCTAACCAATTTTGATTTGGTATAATTTCAGCTTGATTGGAATTAATTTGTACTTCCCTTTACTAACCAGAGGATATAGTTATATTTTCTTTTTTTTTTTTTTTTTTTTAAAGATTTTATTTATTTATTCATGAGAGACAGAGAGAGAGAGAGAGACAGAGGCAGAGGGAGAAGCAGGCTCCCCGCGGAGCAGGGAGCCCGATGCGGGACTCGATCCAGGGACTCCAGGATCATGACCTGAGCCGAAGGCAGTCGCTTAACCAACTGAGCCACCCAGGCGCCCTATAGTTATATTTTCAAATATTTTTTGGTGCATGGGATCAGGAATGGAGAAGGGAGTTTTGATGATTCAATAGCTAATGCTCTGAGCATATAAAACAAAATTGAATTACGGAGCATTTATCTTTTTACAATTATTTTTTTTTTAAATCCTGGAAAGAGCAAATCTAAATCTCAGTGGGTTCTTTGCGGAACAAATAGCTGCTAAAAATACTTTTTTAATTGTCACAGAGAACATGCATGCCAAAGCCTTTGGCTCAGATGGAGGTCAAGTTAAAACTTCAAGAACTAAACAAATTTTTTGTATGCAAACATCTTTCCAGCAAATAAATTAGTTCCTTAGTTTTTATAAATTTGCAAACATCTGAATAGCCATGTTTGTTAGATTTGAACTGTTACCTAGCCCTTTGGGTTCCTTATGCCAGCTAGTCAACAGGAAAAGGGATCACTATCCTGGCAGGGGTGAGTGATCCTGTCTATCCAGGGATATTGGTTTTCTACTACATAATATGGGGCAAGAGTAGATATGTCTAGAGCGAAAGGGATCCATTAGGTTTCTTAGTATTCCCATGCACTATGATGAAAGTAATTGGAAGACTACAAAATCCAGTTCAAGGTACACTGCTACTAGAAAAGATCCCCCGGAAATTAAGGTTGGGAATACCGCCAGGCAAGAATCCAATTGAATGTATATTGAGAGCAAAGAGAATATGGGATGAGTAGTTGAAGAAGGTAATTATAAATACTACCTGCAATCACATGAGCACTTGCAAAAAAAAAAGGAAGGAAACAGTTATGAGTATTTCTTCCTTATTTCAATACAATTATGTTTGTGTTTATTTTAACCAATTATTTAACTTTTTCCATTCTCTCATCTCCTTATCATCTAAAAGGAGATGTGTTAATAGTAATTAGTGTTACATCTTATTTGTTAAGTTACTAGATATCAAAAGGGAAGTATGATTTATCTACAAGAATGAACATCACACAAACAAAAAAATAGAGAGACTTGTATCCTCTATCATCTTTGTGTCATTAACATTTTTTTCATATGTAGGCAGGATAATTGTAAGGCAGAATGTGACTTTGCTATTGTTTTTAACAATTAAGTACAGTTTCAAGAGATGTGTGTGTTTGCCAAATTGATAAGAGGTAGACTGTGATGACTTTGTAAGGTATCAAAATGGCTAGATTGAACTACATTTTCCTGAATATACTTTCTTTTAAGATTCTGGTTAGAATGGTCCATAGGAGAGATTCTTGGGAAGATCTGGAGGATGGAAGTAAAGCAGCTGCCATTTTTTTGCTCACACTCTTGTTTCTGATCTGCTGACTTACCTCCTTAAACTGTTTCATCCCTAAACACCACTTTTCATGGGGCAGTTATGATGTCGACCTTGACAGTGGTCCCCTATCTCCTTAGGACACATCCCACCAAGGTCAGAGTCAAAAGTGATATAGGCTTTAGTCCATCCTCACAGGCTGTAGTGTGTATCTGTGTGTGTGTGTGGGGGGGGGGTTGGTTTCCAGCTTGTTGCTGGTCTTCCCCACACATTGCTTCCATCTTCACTTCTCAACTGCCTGTCCTTCAAAAACCCAGCATCAGACACAACAACAAGTCTTAACATAGAAGGCCCAATTGGCTCCTATAATTGCGTAAGAGTATCTACCTATGAAAAATACAATCATATAATATTATTTTGAACTTAATTGAACTCTGACTGATACACACAATAACTCAGAAAGCTAGCGCTAGCAATTTCCAAATCACTAATCCCATTCATTCTACTGCAATTGACAATGTACCACACAAATGTTCCATCATCATGTATCCCAGGAAATCCTTCGCACATGTGAAGCTGTCAGGCAGTCAGGAATGAAGGAGCAGGGATAAAGCAGGTGCTGGCCACGCCCTCGGGGCGCCCCCTTGGCTAAACAGCCACACCTGAAAAGAGCCACCTCTAAGGGCTAACAGAACAGGAGAGGCGTAGCCACCGAGCTGGCTCAAAAGCCACAGGGGCCTTCCAAGAGCTGAGCATGGGCACAAAAGCTGCAACTTGCCATTAAATACCTTTAAGGTCACAACGAAAATTCATTAGACACTCATAAATATGCAATACATAAATACAATTATAACAGAACGTGTCGTGGGTAGGCACATGCACAGAAGCCGAAAAGTTATATAACCGCCAACTGTCAATCAAACTGTCAATCAAAGCCAAATTTACACCTGCAGAAAGCAGGCTTAGAAGGACGCAGCTAGAGCTGCTCGGGGCCATTACCCCTCTTGCTTTGGCAGTGGCCCGCTTTCACTCCTGAAAGTGTAAACTCTCTCGTCATTCTGGCCTCGGGTCTCCAATTCTTTAGTGCATCTGGGATGAGAACCTAGTGACCAGGTTATAAAGCTGAGTTTTGACAATGACATTCTCCTTGACCAAACTTTAGTTAAGCTCCTCTGAACTCTCTTTTCAGCTAGGCTTCAACCTTGGCAAGGGACAACTGCAGACTCAAACCACAAAAGATTTTTTTCAAACCACCATCCCTACCCCGTACTCACACAACATACCAAGAAACAAACACTGTAAAGGAGTTTCTAACCACTCAAGGCCACATCCCCAGGATGAAGACTCCAGTACCCTTAAGTTCTTGTTGAGAAAGTCTTTTCAAAGTGGCCAGAATTTACTGTTTGTTCCAGCCAAACCCAATGAACAGAAAGCTTGCATTACAAATCCTTTCTCTGTCCCCTTTGAGATGTAAATCCTCTACCATCAGAACCGCCTTCTCAAGAATCTGAGAATGCATTTAAAATGAAAACATTCCAGGGGATCATTCTTACTCTTGCTCCCTGCAGGAGGAGAAGGCCCTGACTTCAAGGGGCTCCTGCTATAATCTACACCACTGCCTCCTGTCATAAAGCTGGAAAAGGGTTTGTTTCTTCTCCAAATGTGAGTCAATTAAGAATCCCAGTTGGCCTGATCACATGAGCCAAAACCCCTTAACACCACTCAGTACCTTACCCTTAACATAGTCCAGCCTTCAGTCTCCTGCCCATTGTTTGGTGAAACTAAATTCAGTTCACGCTGGATCCTCTTCCCTCTTGTAATAGTTATTCCTAAATAAAATCTACCCTTACCCCTTTAACTAGTGTCAGGCATTGTTATCTTGGTTAGTTAATTCCTTTTATGATCTGTATATTGAGCTACTATTGGGACCAGTGTGGGTCTGGGAATTACTAGGACCCAAACATATAGTTGGAGATACACTTGAATTATAACTGTCACCTTTTAGGGGTGAACTGGAAAGCCTGGTGGGTTTCAAGGTCTTTTAGGAATTTTCATAAACTAGAGAACCTAAGCATTATTCCCAAGTTCTATCTAAGCACTTAAAATGGATCTGAGAAGTAATAAAAAAAAGACTAGGAGTAGCTGGCTAAAGTACAATTATTTCAGGGGACACTAAATTCTCTAAACTTGACAAAGCCTTACCAGAGGATCACAGAAATTCCCAAATTATTCTTTCATTATCTGAACTGAAGAATACTTTCCAAAATTGAGGAATAGTATAAGCCTACAATTTTGGGTTTCTAAGTAGCTATTCTCTTATTTAGACGTAATTAAAAATATACATGTATTTTCCAAGGGAAAATAGAAAAGGCCTTTTGGTTCTGTTGCATGGAAAAGTCATTAATTTTCAAAAGTACAAATTTAATTTAGGTTATTTTAGAATAAGTTTAGGGTTAATAATTTCCTTTCTATTTCCCATTGATATAAAGTAATTTTACTTAGAGAAAAATAACTATTTCTTGTTATACCCAGTAATATGCATATTTCTATAAATTTGTGGTTTACTACAATGAAATTACAGATTTATATATAAACTGGGGGAAAAAGAGTAAATGAATACGAGGTTGCACTATTTCCCCTGGTTAAATTCTTACCCTATAAATCAAACCATTCTGAATTATAGTCAACTACCTAGCTAACTAGAATGTTAAAGTATCAAATAGGTAAATCTAAGAACGCAGACATACTGACTCCTTGGCTAATGAGTTCTTTAAAGTCCCTCTTGGATTTGATGCAATCAACATTAGTGGTCTTGTCACTATCCTTTCCTATTGATTTTCTGAATATCATTTTCTTTAACTTAAAAGGTCAGTGAGAAACACAGAGATTGTGTATAATGCTGAAGGAACGTGTGTGTGTAGACAGAGATGCAATGGTTACTTAAACAAAATGTTGAATAATGTTTTAATTTTATTCATAATTTGGCCACACTAAACTACATCTGGTCTTTGATTTAGTAATACTCCACCATAAGACCTTCAATTTAAATCTAGTATCATGCAAGACAACAATAAGGCTCATGAACAAATTAGAGGGGAAAAAAACAGTTGAACTTATTTAGATCATAAATAGCATAGCTTATGTTCCTGACTGGCTGTTTCTGTAAATAAAGACGGCCAAGCCAGTCTCTGTGCTGATCACATGTGAGAACCTCTTGGTTTGTAGAGGGAATAGCATGTCTAGTACAGAGTTCAGTATTTCTAACCCCTATCTTGGGTGTTTTAAAATTTATGAGGGCGCCTGGGTGGCTCAGTTGGTTAAGCGACTGCCTTCAGCTCAGGTCATGATCCCAGGGTCCTGGGATCGAGTTCCGCATCGGGCTCCCTGCTCTGCGGGGAGCCTGCTTCTCCCTCTCCCACTCCCCCTGCTTGTGTTCCCTCTCTCGCTGTGTCTCTCTCTGTCAAATAAATAAAATCTTAAAAAAAAATAAAATAAAAAAAATAAAATTTATGATACAACTAATTTTTGAGCACCTCTTCTACAAAATGTACAATGTTATTCTAGATAAATGAAATTCTGTGATGAATGAATTCAAGATGAAAATTCCTTTCCTCCTTTTACCCAAGATGAGGCCCAAGTTCTGGGTATCGTTAACACAGTGGTCACCTCAATAAAACTTCAGTGGTATAGAATGTTTAGAGGGAGGAACTGAGTGTTTACTCTCTTGAGCTGACATTGGTTGTCAGATGGCGAGAATGTGACCCAAACATTCCTATATGGACATTAAGGATAAGTGCAAATTAGCTGAGATTTTGGCTAGTGACTGTGCCAGATACTTTCTGACTAAAGTTGTAAGGAGTCTGCTCAGGCAATTTTCAGGCAGGAGACATGGGGTCTTGTGGAGGTCTGCAGCACCATCAAGGGCAGAGGGAAGCTCACTAAACCCTGTGCAAGGCATGAGACAGAACTGTGTATGGTTCACCTTTTCTCCATGACATCATTCTCACTTCCCATGCAAGGCTGAGGGATTTGTATCATGGATGAGATCAGGGAGAGGATGTTTGTGCTGGCTCAGCCCAACCTTTGGTTCTCTCTTGTGCCATGGGCTTCCTCACAGTTAGTGTTGTCTTTCTCTTGACTTGATTTCCTTCATCAAGTTAGCCAAGACAAGGTTTTGCTTGCCAGGAGATGTCTGCATTTGACAGTTGTTCTGTCCATGATTTGTGGGAACTTCAACCCAAGTGGTTAAGGAGGTGCAAGTTTGGCCCTTGGACAAAGTCTCATTTCACAGTCCCATTTTCCACAATTTGTTTGATCTTTACTTCACTACTTGTGTCTATTTTTTCTATTGGTTCAGAATTGGGGGTGGGGGGAGAAGTGATTAACTGCCTTAAACACCAAAACTTAGTAATAGATTAGTTTACTGATTCATTCACTGATTCAAAGAACTTACTATGTGTTGGAATTTGGGTTAAATCCTGGAGATAAAATAATAAAAACTTACATGATTTCTGATCTTATGATGTCTATGGCTTAGAGAAGATTGATATTAATAAAATTATTACAATAACACATGTAATTCCAAACTGAGGTAATATATTGCAAGCACATTGCAAAGGAAATTGATCTTGATGGATTGAAAAAGGAGTGGGATTTCAGGGAAGACATCCTTATAAAAATGATCCTCGAGGTGAAGTCTGCAAAATGGATAATTAAATAGGTAACAGACTGAAGGGAGAGCATTCCAGGCAAAAAGAACGAGCAATACTTAGGTCCCCCAGTCAGCTTCATTTATACTGAAATAAGGGCCAAAGGACATTACTAGGCGCTGATGTCCTTGAAGGAACCACTGTGCAGATTTAAGGCAGTTTATGTTTCCTGGGGGCCTTGAAAAGATGTTTTTTCAACAGGGCCATACCTTTGTTCTGTGGTCCTGATTATGGTCTGAAAGACCACAGAACTCCCAAAAAACAGAGAAGGCTCATGTAGCTCAAAAGGAGAGACGGAGCAGCAAAGTGGGAATGAGTCAGGAGAGTTACAAGTAGCACAGATCAGGATTGCATTCATGAGAATTGTGGGTTTTATTATATGAACAATGGGAGGCAACTGAAGAATTGTATGATCAGATATGTGTTCTGAAAATGTCACTTATGTGGACAAGGAATTGAAAGCTAAAGAGTGATGGCAGAGTAGATATAATAGGGTATTTCTATTATCCAGGTGAGAGAAGATAATATATTAAGGTGGTAGCACATGTTTTAGAGAGAGATTTAGAACTTAAAAATTGTAAGTCAGGGAGACAGCTATATCATTCAGATTAGCAGGATCTGGGCAATTTAACTCATGACTGTACTATTCTTAATTTGGAATCTTTGGTGTAGTCATGGTTTATAGGAAAAGATTTAAGTATAGTTTTGCATATATTGAGCTTCACTTGTATCATATGTATAAGAGTCAGATCAAATTTTATATAGATCTGAAACTCAGGAAAATTCAGAAGTTCATACATAAAAAGCCATAATGTAATAATGGAAATAAATATGAAAGTACATATGAGGTTTCTTATGGAAAAATCTTTAAGTTAGGAACTGATTACCTTCAGAATGTAAAGGTCAGGTGGGAGATGATAATGTGCAGGGAGAGACAGGATCAAGGAGGAAAACATAGGGAGAAAATAAGGAGCAGGTAGATGGAGAGTGATTCAAAAAAGATCAAATGGTCAACATATTTGAATGATGTTAGATTTCAAGTAAGAAGACTGACAAATACTCACCGGATATAATGGCATTAAAGTCATAGGAAGCAGAAATTATTTTTGGAGAAAGTCTCTGTGGGCTAGAATACTGACATGAGTAACAAGTGACGGAGACGTAATACTCAGTCCACAGTAAGTACAGACAGCTCTATCCAAAAGACTAGCTAAAAATGGGAGGAAAGTAAAGGGGTGATAGCTGGAGAGCAGGGTGAAGCAGAGCTGGGGAGTTGCTTTTATTATTGCTGGAGATAGCGTGTGGTTTAATTTTACAAAGGGAGAGCATTAAATTGGATTAAATGTTAAAGAGAAAGATTGATTTCTCAAGTGGTTGTTGACTACTGCGTGAAGAGGAAAGGAATTACAATCGTGAAGAGGAAAAGAATTACAATCAAGGTACAGGCAGAGGGATCCACATAATTAATAATTTTCTCATTAAGTGTCTACTTAATGAGCATATGTGTGTGTGTGTATGTATGTATACATATATATACTTTAATGAGCATATCTGAGAAATGGGACCACAAGGTATTGGGGAACACTTCTATGGATCATGGGCTTGACTGGGACCACAGTAAAGTAATAAGTCATCATAGAACAAACTTTATAACCTTTTCACATTCAATGTTCAGAGATAGCATGTTTATTATTCTAAAGCTATCTACTAAAGTTAACTCATTTTTTCATTTGTAATCAGATTCATTTAAAATGTAAAACCCTATGTGATATGGTCTTTGCTAACGTGTTTCTTCAAAAAGGCAGATGAGCTAAATGTATAAACAGATACCTAACTGAACTGTGAAATTTTACTATTGAGATCGTGCTCAATTTATTTTGTTGAATTTTAATGTTAGAATGCTAGCAAATCACAACCGCAGGAAAATGCCCTTCATCACAAATGTATATACCAAGTTCCATGAATATTAATTATTGTATTCACACCAAATTCTCTGTTCAGTGAAATATTTGCCTTTTTTTATTTTCATAACTTTTCTATAAAAATGTATTAAAGAATTACAGATATTTACTCTGATCCCAAGTTGTAATATAATTATTTGGCTATCCTACTGAAGGAATGGAATGACACTGTTGCTCAATTTGTTAATAGAAAAAAAAAGTAACAATAAAGTTCATTTGTTTTAAAAAAACAAGTAACAATGAAGTCTACTTTTTTTTTTAAATTTCAAGGTCACTCCAACTCATCCATCAATAGAAAATCTAAGTCTATATTCACAGAAACTGCCATTTGTATATTACAAGGTATGATGAAAGAGTTTTGCTTTTAGCAAGTGCAAAGGGGAAAATTAAAATGCCACAAAATGTATGGTACTTGAAGAATATGCATTCTAGCTTCATTTGACAAGGGAAATTTGTCAAACTCTCAATTGTACTTATTAACCACATGGCTTCACAGTACCAATGTTTTATCTCTCCTCTTAAGTTATAGTATAAATTTGGCTTTCTAGTTAACAAAATATCCTGACACAATAAAATTGTATATTTTTCACTTACTAGTTAAGATTAACTTTCAGCATTACCTTTAATTAATATTATCCTTATTGAGTTTATGGCTTAGTGAAAAACTAGCATAGTTCCTAGGTTTACAGATAGGTGTTATCTAAATACTCAGTTCTGGACAGTATATCGTAACTGGGAAGTGTGGAAATGCTAATAGAAACAGGTGGTATTTTCAGATGGAAAACAGCCACTACTGAGTTCATTTATATTAGGTAATTACACTTCTCATTACCTTTTCCTGTTGATGCCAGATTGGTTGTTACTCCACAGGGAATACATACATAAAAACTGCATTTTCACAATTACCTAACACTTCTTTGGTGCCAAAACTGAATCCAGAATATGAAAATTTACAGATTGCAATGAGACATGATTTTCTTACAGCTAGAAGTATGCATGAAAATTTAAAGATTCTCATTCAACACATTATCTCATTCAACACTTCTGCCCCTTCCTGTCAGCAGGGCCCTAATCTATAAGAAATCTCTTACTGTAAGTTGTAAGAAATGCCAAAATTCCCAAGAACCAATCATGCTTCTAACGTAAATTATTTCCTATTTTCTTAGAATTATGTATTGAATGTTACCAGCCAATATTATGATTTTCATAGAGAGAAAGGCTGATCAATAGATCAATTGATTGATTGATAGATATTCAATTTTAGCCGGCTAGTGTTTCTGAGCCTTACTCTTAACTGACAATGAAATACGTTCTTTTCTTTTGCAAAAGCAAAGAAATGAAGATCCATTATTTTGAGGGTGGATAGAGCCGTCTCAGGAAGTAGAGACCTGTGCTTCAGACACATACAGATCCATTTGTCAGTTAATGTATAAGCTCAATATAAAAGCTATTGGACTGAAGATTATTGCTATTCTTCGATTTCAGTCTCATTATCTTGATTATAAATACTGGCTTTTTTTGAGGAAACCTAGTATAATTCATTTGCAAAATCGTGGAAAAATAAGCAAGAGAGAAGGTAAACAAAGAAGTGTGTATGTGTGTACAAGTGTCAAGTTCCCCCCTCCCACATATGAATACCAACTCTTCCCCATTTCTGATTCCTCCCACGTCTCAAACTCTTCTAGATTAGCTGTCATTAATAAACCACTTATAGCCAGGGACCATGATTTTCTTCTCCCTTAATTTTATTTTTGTAACCACAGACTTCTTCAAATCGGTCACATCTCCACTTCATATATGCATGCAATTCTTATATATGACAGACCTCTCACAGAATTAATGCTTTTAGTGTTGAAGGAGTTCTTTTGTCCCAGGATCCAGTAGTCTTGACTACTTCACATCCAAGGCAGCAGTTTGCATTCTATAAACCATCATTTTGCCAGTAGCGCTGTTCTTTGTTCAAAGTAATGTACATTCTCTCTTCAAATTGAATTATAATTATTTTGTTTACCCTTCACGGAAATTTGAAAAAAAAAAAAATTTTCCAGTGTATGATTTTTCTTCTCTTCCTAACAAACTATTTTCAGATGTTCTGCCCCAGAGGCAAGTTCCCTCATTTCTCTTCCTTTCTTGCTTAAGACACCTGTCAGTACATTTAATATTTTCTATTATCTCTTCAACAGAAGGGGCCTCAGGCTGTAGCTTGACAAAGGCACCCAAAGGTATCGACATCTCAAGTAGACCCCAGCTGTCACCACCTCCCGTCCTCTTGTTCTAAACAGGGAATGATTGAAGTGTTTGGTCTAATGATGTTTTAACATTTATTTAGGGCTCATTTTGTGTCAGGGCTTTAACATGTAAAAGATAGAGGTCCTCCCTCCAAGGAGCTTACATTCCAAGATATTCAAAGATGACAGATATGCAAAGAAGCTCTTTGTAAAATATATTTTCCCAAGTGCAAGGAAACATAAATGGAAAGAATATAGGGCAACATTAAAGGAGAATTTATGACAGAAGCAGAAAAGACCGCTGTCTCTTTGTTGCCATTTTAACTGTAGAGACTTAAACAACAGAAAATAATTTATGCTAAAGAATCAAAACTGGGGAAAATTAAATTGCATTGCAAGTTTTTATTCTCACATTTCTATAATTATCAATATAAATATTGATTTAGATAATATAAGATGGCTAATTTCAGGACAAATCTACACAGAAAACGGTTTGTTCTTGGAGGAACTGGAAAGATTTCAACGTTGTTTCACTTGGGGATGAATCTTCAAATCAGATAAATACTAGAATCTCTAGTGGCTTTGAAGTCTGAGAAGAAGGGAAGGGGTAGATTTTTAACTCTTCCTTGAACTGTATTCAAACTACAGAAGAAAATGCAATCTGAGGATCATTGGCTAGGAAGACAGCATTGAAGAGCAGCATCTATATTTTTTATTCACAATTTATGACAGCAGAGTAACAGGCAATAGATAAGAATTACTCCCTATATCAGGGGGAAATGGAAACTTTACTGTATGAAAAGAAACTTAGAAAAGAAGATTTGAGGTATGGAAATAAACAATCCTGGATAAAACCATAAGAAAAGATAGTTAAAAAAACAACATGGTATGACACAGAAAATACAATTTTCAGGGTGGAAAAAAAATAGGAAAAAAGTGAAAATAGTTGCTATAACCCATCATTTTCTATATGTCAATAAGCAGTTGTTGCTAATGAACACCCCTTTTTACTTTCATAAATGAAAAGGTTGAATTTTTATCCTGGGAAGCAAGTATGAAATATCTTAGAACAGCTCTGAGCAAAGTTTTCCTCTATGTGGCCAGATAATGTATTTTTGGGCTTTGCCAACTATATAGGTCTTTTCAGCAAATATACAGTTTTGCCTATATAGTGTGAAACAGTCATAAACAACACAGAAATGATTGAACTGTGCTCTAATAAAACTTTACTTTCAAAAACAAATAGATTGGGGTGCCTGGGTGGCTCAGTAGGTTTGTTCTTTTGTTTGTTCTTTTGTTTTTGTTTTTGTTTAAAAAAAAAAAAAAGGGATGCCTGGGTGGCTCAGTCAGTTAAGCGACTGCCTTCAGCTCAGGTCATGATCCCAGGATCCTGAGATCAAGTCCCACATCAGGCTCCCTGATCAGTGGGGAGCCTGCTTCTCCCTCTGCCTGCCGCTCCCCCGCTTGTGCTCTCTTCCGATCTCTCTCTCTGACAAATAAATAAATAAAATCTTAAAAAAAAAAAAAATCAAGTGGGTTGCCAGATTTGGTTCATGGGCCATAGGAATCTGTGTTCCAGAACCGTTGAGGTTATTAATAGAGAGACTCTAAGTTCGTATTGTTGATCCTTCATTTGGTGTTTATTTTTTTTAAAGATTGTATTTATTTATTTGAGAGAGAGAGCATGAGAGAGAGATCATGAGCAAGGGGTGAGGGGTAGAGGGAGAAGCAGACTCTTTGCTGAGCAGGGAGCCCAACATGGGACTCGATCCCAGGACACTGAGATCATGACCTGAGCCAAAGGCAGACAGGCATTTAACCGACTGAGCCACCAGGCACCCTTTCATTCTGTGTTTAATTCTATAGTATTTTATTTTTATTTTTTTAAAACATATAGTTTTATAAACAATGTTATATCATAAAACCATATGCATGTTGAATTTTAAGAATTGTTGTGTATTTTTCAACAAAAAATAGAGACTCTTTATGGGGCACCTGGGTGGGTCAGTGGGTTAAGTGTCTGCCTTCGGCTCAGGTCATGATCCTGGGGGCCTGGGATCAAGCCCCTTGTCGGGTTCCCCGCTCAGCGGGGAGTCTGCTTCTTCCTCTTCCTCTGCCACTCCCCCTGTTCATGCTCTCTATTTCCCAAATAAATAAATAAAATCTTAAAATAATCGAGGCTCTGTAAATTAAAAAATAATGAGCCCCTATGACTTTTAAAAATTTGATCAATATTAATCCATTGGTAAGTTTCAGGTCACCTACAAGTCAGCAAAATGGAATACATTTAAATATCAACAGTGATTTAGGTCACATTTATAAACACATACATTTATTTAAGATCTTTGTGTTACCTCACTTTTTTTTTTTTCCTCACTCATGGCTCTTTGTGAATATTCCTCCCACTGCATGTCACCTCCTTTAGACGTGGCCAGGGGCACCCGTCATACTCAAAGACAACTCTTCACTATGCTGTAGAATGTCAGCCATGCTCTGATTGGACCTCTGCTCACTGCTGAGGGGTAATCTCCCCATGTATGACCACATGAGAAAGGCTATTGGGCCCCTTAACTGAGCTGAGGTACCAGTGAAGCTCACAGCAAGGAGTGATCTAAATAATCTTAATCACTCAGCTGGCATTTTTCCAATCAGCAGCTGTCAAAAGTGTATATTCATGCTATGGCTACATTCACCCTCCTACAGGACCACTTAACTAAAACAATCTTGACATTCACGATGAATCAAGAGTGCCTCTACTCTTGTAGAGGCAACTCTGCACCATGTTCAGTCAATTCCTTGACTCGTTTTACCCCCCACCGTGAGAAGGGACCATCAGGACACACAGGCCAATACATCTGACTGTCTTGTTCTGGTCTCCCAAAGTTATGGACTGAAATCTCCAACAAAAAGCATGTACTTTTACTGGTAACAGACATAGTATTTTCAGCACTTCACACCCTACATCCACATTTAAGGAAGGAAAATAAATTTCCAACATTTTGGAGACATAGTTCTGTTAATAAACCTAATTTGAGTTACTAAATTCTGGTCAATGGTGACATTACATTTTCTTCCAAGAACAAATGAAGCTACCGACTTTATAATTGTGTAATTAAGGGAACCTAATTAGTGATTTTCCCCAAACAAAAGGAAATCTGCCAAAGGTACATTGAATTTCTCTCTACCTCTAGAGACATAATCTGTGGCAACTTTTAAATACATGTAGTCTAGCTCCATAAAGATTAAGACTCAGTATTCACCAGACACCCAATTCTAATACAATTAGAATAAATAAGTATTGACAGCAAATTTCCTAATGTAATCTCTGAGGAGAAACTGAAGGCTTTCAAGGGAAGCTAGAATCAAAGCATCTGGAAGCAATCACTCTAGCAATGCCTTTAAAAGATGAAAATGCCTTACAGCAAACCAAATGGAAGTAATAAATAGTTTGAACACCTATTCACACAAAATATCCTGTGTTTACCTGTGCTGTTTCCTCTGCTTGAAAACTGCCCCCAACCCTATGAAATCTGCATGCTTCACTCCCTCACCTCCTCTGGTTCTTCACTCATACAGCTTCCTCCCTGAGACCTTTTCTAGACACCCCACCAGAGACTGAATCTTCCTTCCCACTCTCGTCCACACTCCATTCCTATACCTTATTTTATTTTTCTCATCAACATTTATCATCATCGAGCTGTTTCACTTGTTTTATTATATGTTTTCACCTCCCACAACCCTGGGGTGGAATGAGTGCTTCCAGAAAGCCAGGCTTCCTCCTTATACATAGTAGGTGCTAAATAATTACTTGATAAATAAGTAAATGATTGAATGGATGAATAAGTAAACGAGTAGCTCTTTCTCACACAATAATGTAAGCCATTCCATTTCCCTTCACAAACATTTGTTACAGAGTTAGGATTTGTGGACACTTATACGCAAATTAAAAATAAGCATTTCTTCTACTTCAGGTCCACCAATGTTTTCTTTTCTTTGCTAACTTAGATTTTTCTCAAGTTTGCTTTAGCATTTGTTGCTTGATGATGACACCACAGACAACCACTCAAATATGGTGACATTATATCAGAGCTACACATAATTTATGTAAAAAGCAACTTACTGTACTGGCATGGGGAGAAAGAAGAAAAATATTTAATTGGTACAAGCCATTCTACCAACATTTACCTTAGCCTACCTCAAGCCTTGCAATGCCAGTCATGTTGTATCTCATCTTAAAGCGCAGGCTGTGCTTCTAGGATGTCTATCTACTTACCTCTTACACATTACATATAATTTAATTCCTTAGTGGCTTAAAAATGTGAAAAAATAACTCAATAAAATACTTAAATAATATAAAATACTTCAGAATAAATTTAATAAGAAAGCCAAGAAACTACATGAATAAAGATGAATAAAGGTATAAAACATACTGAAGGTCACAAAATATCTGAACAAATGGAAAACTATTATGTGTTCTCTGATGGAAAGATGTAAAATAATAAAAATGTCAGCTCTCCCAAAATTAATTTAGGCATGTAATCCAAGTTCAATTAGAATCCCAATAGTTTAATTGGATAAAATAAATTAAAATTTATATGGAAAAATTAGTAACTAACAGTGGCAAGGAAATGTATGAATAAAGAACAGGAAGGGAGAAGTTCTTTTGGCTGATTTTGCTGTTAGAATTTGAGGAAATGATGTCTTCATATCTTGCTATGGGAATATGCAGAGCTATGAGCTTGGAAAGAGAACAGGCATCATCTAGGATAATTAAAAACACACAGACCCTGGGATTCAGCTATGTGATCCTGAATCCCAGGAAAATAAAGACCTTGGTATTTAAGACATATGTACCCATAAAAATAAAGACCTTGGTATGTAAGACATACATACAAGGATGATGATTATAGTACTGTTCAAAAGAAAAATAACTAAAAATCTTTCTAATATCCATGGATAAGGCAATGACTGGGAAAGTTGGGGTAAATTTGAACTACAGAACATCATGAAGAAACTAAAAATAATGAGTTTATTTGATCTTAACGGGCTTGGATTCTTTTTTTTTTAAAGATTTTATTTATTTATTTGACAGAGAGAGACACAGCAAGAGAGGGAACACAAGCAGGGGGAGTGGGAGAGGGAGAAGCAGGCTTCCCGCTGAGCAGGGAGCCCGATGCGGGGCTTGATCCCAGGACCCTTGGATTGACCTGAGCCGAAGGCAAACGCTTAACGACTGAGCCACCCAGGCGCCCCACTTGGAGAGATTCTTATTGGGAATCATTTAGTCAAGAAAGTGATATGCAGAAAAATGTGTGTGATATGACAAAACATACGTATTTGTATCTGAACATATGAACGGATACTAGGCAGGATCTGCAGGTGCAGGTGTTGGGGCAAAGACAGGGTAATGTGAAGACCTGTGAAAAAGGAAAGGTAAAATGAAGATGGCATTAAAAGTAAGGCATATATAATATAGACACATTTATTCATTCATATAAAATCATACACACACTCATTAGCCAGGGAAATGCAAATCAAAACCATAGTGAAATACAACTTTATAGCACTAGGGAGGTTATAATCAAAAAGACTGATAAAAACATGTGTCGGCAAGGTCATGGATACATTGGAGCCCTCACGCGCTGCTGACAGGAATGTAAAATAGTGCAGCTGCTTTGGAAAACATTCTAGAAGTTCCTGAAACAGCTAAGCACAGAGTTACCATATGATCCAGAAATTCCATTCCTGGGTATAGACCCAAAAGAAATGAAAACATGTTCACACAAAAAATGTACACAGATATTCAGAGCATATTACTCAATAGCCAAAAGTGGAAACAAAACACATATCTATTAGCTGGTAAGTACAGATAAAATGGATATGGTTAAATAAATGTGGAATACCCATACAATGGAATATTATTCAGCCATTAAAAAGGAGTAAAGTCCTGAGGCATGCTACAACATGGATGAACCTTTAAAGCATGACAGGTGAAAAAAGGCAGTCATAAAGGACCTACTGGCATGATTTCATTTAAATGGAATGTCCAGAATAGGCAAGTCTATAGAGACAGAAAGTAGTCTTACTACCTAGTAGTGCTAGGTAGGGAGGAGACTGAGAGTGGTTGATAAGGAAAACAGGGTTTCTTTGGGAGATAATGAAAATTTTCTAAAAATAATTATGCTGATAGATGCATGATTTGTGAATATACTGGAAGACAAAAAATTATAGTGTCCAGTATAGAATTATACCTCAAAAAAGTTTTTTGAATATACACATATATATAACATATATAAATCAATATTTTTTAGGCCATCAGTACCCAAAGAATATGTTAAACAACAAGTAAGTGTAGAATTCTTTTGCTTTACTTGTAAGAAAACAGATACTTCAGCCAATATTTCTCTTGCTATCCCATTTTCAAAACATTTTGGGCTGTATGTAAAGAACTCCCAATTAAAAACGTTAAAATCTTAACCCATGAGCAAATACAGTATTGGTATCATTAAATTATATTTAACATCCTGGTTTATTCATTGGAGCTACTGTTTATTGTACATGTAATACAATTGGGCAAATTCCTTGCTGCCCAAAGCTGTAGGCAATGGTGGCTTTCTCCTGAAAGCCTACTGTTTGCCTCTCTCCTAACTCTGTGTTCAGTAACACCACACTGATAGCTTGAAATAGGGCATGGTGGCATATTTACAGGACAAAAAAATCCACAAATGCTAAAGTTATCCCCTCACCCCTACCCCACCCCACTATACTCAATATTGGTTTATCAGCACACTCCTGGGTATAGGTAAAGAGGCCCAGGATTAAGAAATGAAAGACATTGAGGGCATACCATAAAGAAAATTTCTAGCTTGCTATTACAAGTTAGACCAAAAATCCTCACCAGGGCTTGCTGAATTGATGAATTTCTACCAACCACCCCCGTCCCTTCCCTCCCACTGGAAAGAGGCCATTACAGCTTTTTCTTTTGGGACAATAGGGAGAGGCTCACTCTTCCCTGAAACCAACTGAAGGGAGTTCCGAGAGAACCACTGAAAGTTGGATGTGCCCCTGCTAGAATAGGATATATAAATCTCATTCTACTGCTGGGTGCTTGCACAACTTGCACAACTGCTGGATGCACATGCTCACCCTGGTGCCACCAATGAAGAAAAGCGTGCCCAGGTTAATCTTGGGAAGGTGCCTCAGAGACTCAGAGCATGGTGCAGCTTCCTTTACAGACCTTCCCTGAATATGAGAAACATGTGGGTTGTGTTCCTATGGGCCTCCTAAGCTTAAATCAATACTTGACCATAAAGATGGAAGTTCATTTTGGTAGGGGTTTATTGTGATTGGACTTTTGAAAATGAATAAGACTGAGACTTAGTAATAGTTGAAATGGCAGGAAATTTATGGAATCTGAGCAAGCTGTCATTAAGCAACCTACAACCCAGTGGGAAATCTGGATTCCACGTGGTCTAGTAAAATGTGGTATCTGGGCAAAATAAACTTATTTCATGTTTATCTCCCAACGTGTTCATCAACAAACTGGCTACATTAGTAACTATTATTCTCTTTCCAGCTGGATCTTTTCCATCACCTTTTAAAGATGCTTGATCTCCCAACGTGTTCGTCAACAAACTGGCTACGTTAGTAATTATTATTCTCGTTCCAGCTGGATCTTTTCCATCACCTTTTAAAGATGCTTGATTTTTTTAAACTAAATATACAAAAAAACAATGAAATAAATATTTTCCCTCTCCTGTGCTATCTAAAAGTTTTATTGTGAGTTTGACTACTTGCAATTTTCAGTTACTTTTCTTTTAATTTGTCACCCTACTCTATTATCTTTCTCTTTCTCTCACCAGTCCAACAAAGGAGATCTTTATTCTCTGTTAAATGCAGAAAACACTGTTCAAGCATCACCTAACTCAGATTCACAATAGTATATGGTACAAATGAGTATATCCTTAATTTAACTCATTTTACTTTACAATGTTCTGAAATATTTTAAAGTACTTATACTGAGATATTCCATACCTACATACTTCAGCATGATTCTTCAGACACATTCACACACAAATCCATACATAACCAAGACAATATTTCAACATTCTGCATAATTAGTAATAATCCCTTAAAGTGATCTAATTCTTAGTCCATATTCAGATTTCTACAATTGATCCTAAAGTATTTTTTATGATTAAGCTTTTCTTCTGGAAATATTCTTCTCTAAGCTTTCAAGGTCCAAGTTTCCCTAATACTTGTACTCATCTAACCTATTCTTCCCTGAGTCTTTATAGGGCATTAAATATTAGGTGACTTATCATATCGTTCCCTGGAGCTATTCTCATTCTAGTCAAGGTATTTCCCCAGAGGTATGACGTTGATTATCACCTTAAACTCAACAAGACTCCTATTTTTATCCAATCCACTGAAATGTATTGTATTTACTTCTTAAACAATGTTTATTGTTCACTTTTCTTATCTCTCCAGCCACTGCATTAAGTTTAAGTCATATTTCTCCATGACCTCAGCTATGGAGCATTCTCACAGCCATGCTACCAACTGGTTTTCTAGATTTCACTCATTTATTTATTTTCATATTTGATGTTTCTAAATGATGTTATTATCCACACTTGGCCCATGTTTGCATCTTTTGTGCAAGCACATGAGATACTGGTTGTTGAGAAAGTATTTTGTAGTAAGAACAATCTTTTTGAATTTAAAATATTAAACAACTTTGTTGCTTAAAAACTTTAAGCAGCTTCCATTTCTTTTATGATGAGCCCAAACTCCTTAACATGAACACCAACAACAAAAAGACTTTTTGTGTGTGGGACAAAAAAAAAAAAACAAAACAAAAAAAACCTGTGTGTTCTAACTCCTAAGTACCTCTCCAGTCTTATTTACCAATATTTTCCTCCAAGTTTTCTTCATTCTGCTCTACAGGTCTTTCTTTTAGTTCCCACAGCCCACAGTTCTTGGGTGTTTTTACTGTGACCTCTACTTACAATGCTCACCAATCAACACCACCTATATTGCTCACAGGTATCAGATATCAACTCAAATAGCTGGTCCTCCAGGAATCCTCAAGAGATTTCACTGTTCCATTCTCTCAGGAAAGCATTACCACAGTTGATAAAAATAACTCTTTTTTGAGATTATGGACAGGAGGCTGTTTTATTCACTAGTCTGTGAGGAACATGAGGTCTAGGCAGGTGTCTCATTTTAATTGAGTTTGTACATTCAACCCTCCAGTGTCATAGGGATGCTCAATAAGTATCTGTTGAGTGGATAAAAGAAGTCAACAATTTTTTTTTTTTTTACTTATCTAAACCCTAGTATAACTTAGAACATGTAGAATTTGTACCTTGGGTAATAATATTGAGTAAATAAATGATATAAAAGTAATGGGATTTATTTAATATATATCTGCCCTAATTTCAAAGAATACTCATTTATCAAATAATCATGCAGTTTTTGGAAAAAATGAGTCTCAAAATTAGACCACAAAGAAAACAAAATAAATATAATAAAATTATATCATTTTCCTTGTGTAAAATAAGAAAACTACATTGTATAACAAAATAAGAAGCAAAGGAAAATGGAATCCTTAGAAATATACTTTTTAACCAATAACCAATTCTCAACTCAAAGGTGAAATCCAAAAAAGGGCTATTTTACAATTACAATAGAATCTAAAACTTAATATATACTCAAGCAACAGAATATGAAAAAAATAGTGCTTTCTGACTCCGTAATGCTTGCCCGATGGAACCTTAATTTTACATTTTTACCATGGCTACCTTGACAAAAATTTAGTCTCCAAAAGGTCACTGCTAGGTCAACTACTATTTAATAATTAATGAGCAAACCACAGCATAGACAATGGAAATGGAAAAGGACACATTGAAACACAGAGCAACTGAAAAAACCAAGAATCGGTATTTTTAGCATATGAAGAATTCAAATAAATAAATAAGAAGACTCTCAGGCCAAAACTGTACAGAATTATAACAGAATAATGCACCTTGCTACAAGGTGAATATATTTAGGAAGATAATATGAAAACAGGGGTCTTCAGATATGGAGGATCACGACAAGTACTTGAATCCAAATTTCTTGACTCATCTGCCCAAAAGACCACAAATTCAATGGTGAGTACAAGTAAAATCATACATCCTTCAGCCTTCAGGATTACTAGAAGCCAGAGAGCATCACAAAATCCCAACTACCTATGAGCAATGAAATAAAGCCTAAATGCCAACAGAGCTCTCTCACTGCCACTGCAAACCTTGTGAGTGTGTACATCAGGGCAATGGAAGGGGGGGGGGGATCACATAGGAAAAGCACAAAGTAAAGTAACCCCCTGAAAGTTCAACACTGAACATGAAAATGGTCAAGGTAGTCCCAGGACACAGAGTTCACCGCACTGATTACAGGGGAGGGGCTTGGCAATAAGGGGGAGTGACTGATGGCTTTGATGAAGGACAACTTCTGAGAAGCAGATCAAAAGAGAAGGATGCTCCTTGATGATATGTCAGTGAAAGAAAAGAAGAAATGAGGAAGTTAAGAAAGCTGCAGAAATTGAAGACAAGCACAGATCTCCAAAAGTCTTGCTTTTCCTCTTACCACCACAACCAACTTCATCTACTAAGGAAACTGAACATCACTGCATCCCAGAAAAGAGCATTCTTTCTAACATAAAATGTAGAAATAGAAGGGGAAAAAAGTTATATAAAAAAAAAAAAAAAAAACAACTTAAAACAGCCCCAGTGTAAGAAAAAAATAGGAAATATAAACTATAGCATTTTCACTGATAACCCCGTATACTCCCCAAAAGTAATAAAAATAAAACAAGAGCAAAAGAAAGTTAACATCACATTCCAAACTGAATTAAGTATCTTTAAAAAAAGCACATGGAGGTAAATGAACAACCAAATACACAAATAAAATCAGATGTGCCAAAACCAGGACCGAAATGGACCAGACCAAACCAAACCAAACCAAATCAAACCAAACACAACACAACCAGCAGGAAAAAAGTACAGTGGAAGTTGATCAAAGTCAGGAAAGAAATTAAAAATAAAGACTACATTATCTCAGAGGAAGAACAAATTAAACTTGAGCAAGAATGATCAAATGTAAAATATATCTTAGCAAAATTTTCAAATTTAACGACAAAAGTATTATTGTCAAGGACTACAGGCCAAAGTTCAAAATACTTTTAAGGGTAAAATACTGTTGAATCACAGACCTGTACCTCTGAAACAAATAATTCATTATATGTTTAAAAAAAAAAAAAAGATAGCCGGAAGGGAAAAATGAAGGGGGGCGGATCGGAGGGGGAGATGAACCATGAGAGACTATGGACTCTGAGAAACAAACTGAGGGTTCTAGAGGGGAGGGGGGTGGGAGAATGGGTTAGCCCGGTGATGGGTATTAAGGAGGGCACATTCTGCATGGAGCCCTGGGTGTTATACGCAAACCATGAATCACGGAACACTACATCAAAAAATAATGATGTAATGTGTGGTGATTAACATAACGTAATACCATAAAATAAAATAAAAAAAGGGTAAAATAAACAAGCTCCACCATGGCTACCTCTGTGTTCTGCTTCTTTGGTGCTACTAATATCCCAGTTCAGTGGGAAAATGGTCCTTCTTTGGGAACTGGATGCTGCCTTAGCCAAGGAAAAACAAAGAAGGCTTGAAGACAGAGAAAACAATCTTATTAATTTTCAGGTGGCAGGGCAGACAGTGCAGTTTATACACCATTTAATTAATGAAAGTCTGTTGTGAATGATAGTTTGCCAATGAGTCAGATAAGATTCGGATTTGATGGGCAGCAAATCAATGAAACAGACACATCAGCACAGTTGGAAATGGAGGCTGAAAGAAAAATTGGTATGCTCTAGTAGCAGACAGTATTAGATACTGAAAAAAAAAACTTGATAATTCATATTTCTGATCCTGCAAACAAGACATATCCTCCATTAATAAATAATTTGATACGACCACATCCTTGCTGCTTTAGTATGCCCCCCTTTTGTTTATTTTGCACAAGGTACCTGATGAATGGGAATGAGCATATAATGATTTTTTTATTATTATTTTTGTTTTTTACTAAATGGTCAGTGGCATATTTTGATGCAATCACATAAAATTAGATTAAAAATGGTTCTGCAAAAATTCCTTTTGGTGCCTTCAGAATCCAAAAACAAACAAACAAACAAACAAAAACAACCAGACATTGTTCTTCCTTCTTCATTAGAAGATGCAGGAGGCAACAGTTTGGTTTTTGGTTTGGAGGGTATGTGCTGGCATACTCCTGACCACCGAAATTAGACAGCTTGCCTGGTGTCATGTCTTCAATCTTTCTAAGGTTTCTCTGCCATCCTTTGAGCACATGTGTGTTACCAAGCCTCTGGTGTACAAGTCACCTCCAAGTGTGGGGCCCTTCTGAGTGTGGACCCTGTGTGCCTGCACAGGTAAAACACTCAGGAAGCTGGTCCTGGTGGGCAATCATGACATTTTATTAGATAGCTGCCCTTAGCCCTCTGTATCTCCACTCTTGCCCCGTTGGTGCTGTGTTCAACTGAATATCTCTCCGACTTTCTGCAGGCTTAGTCCCCAGAACTGCTGACACTTAAGTGCCACTGCATGACCTCTATTCCTTGGAGTCCTGCCTCTCCCACTTTCTGACCACTTCTCCTAATCAAACCTGAAACAGATAAGAGGGCACCACTAAACTTTGCAGTTCATTGGAGGCCGAGCTTGACTGAACTATATTTTTCTTAACAAAATAATTACTTCACATACATTTCCAAATGCGTTTGTATAGCACTCTATTGGCCAATATGATCACGGCTAGTCTCATAGGGTTACTGAGGACTTGAAATGTGGCTAGCCTGAATTGAGATCTGCTGGGTGAAATAAACCCTAAATTTTGAATATTTTGTAAGAAAAAAAGAGTATTTCAATAATCTTTGTAATATTCCACGTGAACATTATAATATTTTGGGTACATCACATTGAATAAAATATGTCATTGAAATTAATTTTGCCTATTTCCTTTTACCTACAGACAAAACAATTTAAAATTTCATAGATAGGACTTTTACTTCTGGAAAATAGGGATAGATGCACTTTTCATCATTATCCTGCTAAGGACAACTAAAAACCCTAGACATTACGTATGAAACAGAAGGAGCCTCTGAATGGTTGACCAAAAAAAGGTAGATCCATTAGAAACCTCAGAACCTGACTTGATGACGAGTTGTCTGGATTTTCTTCTTGCCTTATAATATCCCTGATTTAGAGCTGCAGAAGCCAGCAACCCAGAAACACCAATGACAGCGGCAAAAATATCCATGAGAAAGACCATTATCTAGCCAAAGAATAAGGAAAGGGACAAGCTACAAATACAGAAAACTACAGAGCTGGAGCCAAACACCACATTAAAAACTGTAGCCTTACCTCTACACATGCCAGCAAAGCCTAGACTTTGACCCTCTTAAGACTATAACAAGACAACACCCTTCAGAGCGGTGTCAGAGAAGGTCCAGTAGGGAGTTAGGACTGACTAATTACAATAACCATCCTCATCCCCATCGAACTGTGTCCATAAAAACCATACAAAGAATCTGGACTTTCACCCCTAACCTGCAAGCAACCCAACCCATGCATCCCTGCTTCAGTGGCGGCAGAAAAGTTTCAAGGGGGAGTCAGAACTTCCACCATTCCTGAGAACTAACCATATCCTTGTGCTATCAAACAAGCCTCAACAAGTTGAAAATAATTTAAATCATATAGTTTGTTCCACAAACATAATGGAATCAAATTGGAAACCAACAAATGAAAAACAATGGGAAAATAGCCCAATACTCCTAAACAAACTAATTCACAGCATGCGTGTCTCATTGAGCATTTTAGAGTCTTTCTGCCTAGGAATTAGCAAGTGAGAAAAAGAATAATCACTATGGCAGGTTAATTGATTCTGATCAGGAGGAAGTAGGGAGGCTTTTAACAAGGAAGAGGAAAGAGACATATGTTTGGAACCCATGTGGTTCACTTGGGCGCCCCTTCTTACTCCTCTGACCAAATATAACTGAATGGATATGTGGAACAACCTGGCATTAGAAGGGTGTGATTGCCCAGAGCTCAGACCCTTCTGGAATGAGTTTTGGCTATACTAGAGTTAAGCAACCAAGATCAGCTGATCACTGAAGGTAGGGTGAATTTAGAATGGGTAGAGCAAGAGGGAGATGATGGGTACCATTTACAGCCTCAAGTCCAACTGCAGAGTTGGCCTATCCACAGCATCCTACTAACTGCCTTCTCCAGAGTTGTTCT
Source organism: Mirounga leonina (assembly GCF_011800145.1). NCBI lineage: Eukaryota > Metazoa > Chordata > Mammalia > Carnivora > Phocidae > Mirounga > Mirounga leonina. The sequence goes on along the minus strand of NW_023270320.1, from coordinate 30,205,173 downwards.
CTAGAAGAGACGCCCATGGGAACTTGGACCACCTTCTCTGCAGATCTGAAAGGAGAGGTGAAAATGTGCAGAACAAAGGGTGAACTTGGAGAGGGTACATCCTTCTTTTTCTTGGCTTTAGTATGTGATTTAAAGATACAGCTTACCAGAACTTCTTGCTTCACAACATCCAGACTTCTAGAACTAAAAGGCAGAGAACTATTTTAAAAAACTGTGTAGTCCTCTTTTCTTAGACACCACATTTTCCTAGAAAACAAATGGACATGGGTACAAGAATTGAAAAGACCTAATCTTCCTTTTGACTCAAGCTTGTTTAAGTGGAATAAAGCATGGAGATATCTAAGAATTTTATGGTAATACCAACTGTTTTTCCTGGGCTCACTATATTCAGAAAAGTAGTTGCACCTTGTGGAGTTCTGAGATAGAGAGTGTTCTGGAAGGTACTTTTAACTAGGAAGTTTACTTCAGGTTTATGATATAACTCCATTTGATAAAACTGTGGCATATAAAGTAATAGTGAAAAAGGTAGGTAGTGTTTCTAGCTGTCAGACATTTGTACAGGAAGTGTTCTTATTCCCCCCATTTAGGTGCAGAATTTCATACCTATCCTGTCAGTTTTCTGTGTCCCCCAACATAATAGAAGATTATCACTAGTCCTCAACGTATGATTTGCTATCCCAACATTTTCTGAAGTGTCATTTGGAGATAGACCACAATTTTCAGGGGAACAGTTCATACTACACAAAACAATATTGCTACAGCACTCCGGAGCCCAACAGGTATTCCTTACAATGTGTAAGGTAAGGTCCTCATTTGCTTGAGCAACATTTCTGACAGATTAGCTACAGCTGTGCTGTGAAGGGGAGGACTGGAAATGGATTGAGATTCTGTGTCTCTCTGTCAATCTTGCTCCTTGCTCCTCTCTGTTTTCCCTACTCCCTTTTTTTCTTCTTCTTTCTCACTATCCCTCCAACTACTTCTCCTCTCTCATTCTTTCATCCCTCTCCTTTCTCTCTCTCCTCCTGTTTCAAGCCCTTCTCTCTCTCCCCCTTCTGTATCTTCCTTCCATCTCTGACTTAAGACCTTGAAAGAAAATTAGCTTAACCTGAAGCCAATCTGTTTTATTTGTCTAGCCCAAAGAACTCCTATAATATGGGATAACTATGGACCTTTTCATAGTTGTTTTAATAAATCTTTCTTCTACTGGAAATAACTTATGTCTTCATGTCGAGAGAGAGAGAGAGAGCAGTGGTCTAAATGACATATCTTACTTCTTTTATTCCAGGACACATTATGAAATTCTGAGGTCTATTAGAAAGAAGAAAAATGCAAGAGATCTCATGTAGTAAAGATCTATTTCAAAAAACTTACTAAGATATGTGCACATACAAATGCCCACTAGAATATAAATGCATAAAAAGGACAGAGAAAGAGGGGCACCTGGGTGACTCAGTCGGTTAAGTGTATTGATTTCAGTTCAGGTCTTGATCTCAGGGTCATGAGTTCAAGACCCACATTGGGCTCCACACCCAGCGTGGAGCCTAGTTTTTAAAAAAGACAGAGAGTGCTTAATTTATATTATCCATAACTGTGACTCTAAAAATATATACTTGACATGTGCTAATGGAAATATATCATATCCATAGATTATTAGTACCAAATTCATGAATTAAATAAGCGGTAGCCTACTATTATATGGTCAGTTACTTTTCCTGGAAATATAGACTTCCTCTCCTAGCATCTCCTTTTAGCTTGCCCCTGAGACAAGCTTTAAAAAACAGAAGTTTCAGTTTTATTCATATACCTGATAAAACCCTTGGTTGGCTATATTAAAGACAGCATGTATGAAAGATACTATTATGTAGCTGCTGTCTTTTAAAATGGTAATATGGAGCCTCTTAACATAAACATCTCCACTATAATATTTGTAAAGATAATTTTTTTATGTACCGTACCTATGTTTATGCTGCTATAAAATTTGCCAATTATATAAACATGCCTACAAAATACACAATAAACTATGTACTAAAAATACACTAATGTGCTTCAAATTGTATCAGAGTTGGACTATATATGTATATAAATAATATATATTTTAAGGTGACCTTACGATTGGTTACAATTTTAGCTCTTCTTTTGTGTTTCTCTGCCCATCCCCAAATGTGAGGTTAAAGATAGGAAATATAAAAATAGTACATTAGATAAGAGTTTAATAATGATAAATAAGAAAATGGTATATATACCATGTTGACATGCAACATTTCAGTCACTAGCTTTTATTGTTAATATGAATACCCAAATCAAAGAAGTATAATCTCTGTGGATTCTTCTGGAAGAACAAATTCCAAAATGAGGGCTGAGTGTCCATCTGTGCATATTTGAGCCACAATGACAAATTGTTGATTTCATACCATGGGCATTATTAAACTCCAAATCCTGCCAACTCAGCTTTCATACAGAACAGATTATACTAATTATCATTTGGGGCCAAACTGACACTCTTAATATTAACTCTTATTTACCTGAATAGATAAAATCAAGTATATAGAATACAAAAGCCAGCAATGTCCAAAACTAAAGATAACTGGACCAGGAGATGACATTCTCTGACTAATAAATTCTGATATCTGCTTTATTTCCAATTTTATAAGGAAACAGAAACAATACCGGGTGTCTCTGAATCAGCTTTTCTGACAATGAAGAGCCACTGCTGTCCTATTACTCCAAACAAAACTATGGTTGTCTGGATTTGAAATTTTTGACTTCTTCTGCAATTTTCTTTCTTTTTTTTCTTAAGATTTTATTTATTTATTTGACAGAGAGAGAGATAGCGGGAGCAGGAACACAAGCAGGGGGAGTGGGAGAGGGAGAAGCAGGGTTCCCGCAGAGCAGGCAGCCTAATGCAGGGCTCGATCCCAGGACCCTGGGATCATGACCTGAGTCGAAGGCAGACGCTTAACGACTGAGCCACCCAGGTGCCCCTTTCACAATTTTCTTTAATTTATTCTGATCATTTTTTTTTCTCAATTTAATTTTTCTACTCTCTGGGTGAAATATGGAAAGTATAGGGGTTCCTCTGGGGCTCAGTTGGTTAAATACCTGACTTGGTTTTCACTCAGGTCATGATCTCATGGGTTGTGAGATCCAGCCCTGCATCAGGCTCTGCACTCAGCAGGGAGTCTGCTTGAAGATTCTCTTCCTCTGCCCCTCCCCTGACTCACACACACACTCTCTAAAATAAATAAATAAATCTTTAAAAAAATATGGAAAGAATATGAAGTAAGTGTCCTATAATGGATCAATTAATAAATCTTTCATTCAGCAATCATTTATTGAGTATCTACTATGTGTCTGATAACTTAGACTTTATTATTTGTGCAATTTAATTATATTATTCATGAAACCATCATGTTCTAACACTTTTTTTTTTTTTATTTGACAGAGAGAAAGATCGCTTCTCAGCCTTTTGGCTAAGATCAAGTATATTTGACAGAGAGAGAGACAGTGAGAGAGGGAACACAAGCAGGGGGAGTGGGAGAGGGAGAAGCAGGCTCCCCGCTGAACAGGGAGTCTCAGGTGGGGCTCGATCCTGGGACCCTGGGATCATGACTTGAGCCGAAGGCAGATGCTTAATGACTGAGCCACCCAGGCGCCCTGAAACCATCATGTTCTAAAACCCCATGCTTTTAGTTGTAAGAAGTCCATTATTTTATGACTACCACTATGTAAATACTTAAGAAAAATTTCCATATATGCTTATATTAAGAAATTATTAACATCTCACTGAAGTCCCAGGCCTGACTGCATCACCAAATTTCCACTCACAAGCATCCATGGGATCTACCACTACCATCCTTAGAGCAATATAAGGTGAGTGCTTTTTGTGGATTATCCTGTTGGGAGGGATAGGGTCAAGTGTTTCTGTTCCCAAGAGATACAATAATGAGTAATGAAATAAATTCACCCAATTAATCAAACTGGACCCAAGATTCCTGCAAAATTTTTCCTTCCTTCCCACACACAGACAGACACAAACACGCACAACTGCACCTGATGTTCCCCTCAAACTGCGGTATTTATTGAACATATTATCCAAATGGAATGTTTTGGCTTACTTATCCTCAACTCTTACTTATCATTCCCATCTCATCTTAATCTCCACTTCTTCACTAATTCTGCTCTCACTAAAGGCACTGACTTCCACATTACTGAATCCAGGTATTTCACCATTTACATGCTCCAGCAGTTGATCTATTTATTCACTCCACTTTTTAAGATACCATTTTCTTCCATGATATCCCATGATCCAAGTTTTCCCCAAATTGCCATGCTCATTTTTCTCAGTCTTCTTTGCCAGTATGTGCTTATCTAACTGAGCCTTAATGATGAGTTGCTATGTCTCCATCTTAGGTCTTATTTCCATCTTATTTTCTCCTCTCTTCCCTCCACCCCCCCTCCCCAGTTTTTCATCCAAGGACATCAGTCCACTTTTCTCCTATGGGCTTTCTGATGATCTGGACACAAACAATTCAAATCAGTATTTTAAACTCAGATCCCTCTGCTAAACTATAGATCACTATATCCAGCTCTTACTGACATCTGCAGATGGATGCAAACACTTCAAATACATCAACATTTTCAAAACTAGTATCTTCTCTATTCCTTAAATAGTATATCATTAAATTGTACCATTGTCCTAAAAATGTTCCAGCTAAAAGACTTTTTTATTCACATTCCCACAGCCTCATTGATATCACTTACACTTCCCTTCTGCCTAGTCCTAACCACCATTTAAGAACTATTTTTGAATATTTCAATAGTTTCTAGTATCTTCCTTTACATAATCTATTTTCCACAATGTAACATAAATATTCTATTTAAAACACAATCTGATTATTTTATCCTTCTGCTGAAAATCATATAGAAATTTTCCATTTTCCACTGGCTTTAGAAATCCAGTGTTTTGACCAAGGTTTGACAGGATTTGTCTTTGTTCATCTACCTAGAGCCTTCTATCACTCTTCTATTTGTTCTCAGTATCTATTCACACTGAACTCTTTCCATATCTCAATCATTTCTAGGTCTGTTCTCAACTCCATGACTGGGGGCCATCTAAAACATCTGCCTAAAATAGTCATTCTCAACTACTTCTTCTTCCTTCCCATCTCAACTCAGGTGTCACTTAGGACATTGTTTCTATCTCTGGCATTTTTAAATCTCCAGGATACACATTCACCTAGCACCCTGTACTTATATTCTGGAAAGATTTTGTACTAGACTGTATCTCTACTGCAGTAGACTGTTTAACCACATTAGTAAGAATGCTTTTGAGGGAAGCAGGGCACAATATCTCTTTCTCTGTTAAACTCTGAGAGTAGGTGGCCCAATGGATGCCAGATGATATATCTCTTTAAATACAAAGACCATTATCTCCTTGGATAAGCATATGCAAGCAGGGAGGGTGACTAGGCCATGATGAGTTTTATTACCAGTCATCTAACTGTGTCCAAAATGAAAAGATCTTTCTGATTCTTGTATCTTGGAATTGAGTCTGGATCGATGCCCTATATTTTTTCTTCCTTATAATGAGTTATGTCTGGGGACAGAGACTTGTGCTGGAGCCACCAAATCAATCATGGTTTGGGTATATTTCTGAATTTCAGTCATGGTCAGGTCTTTTTTTTTTCTTTTTTTCTTTTCTAAGATACACCTTGGTACTTATATAAGTAAGAAGAATGGCTGCATATGAAAAGGGGCATTGTCAAATAAATTTTAATCAAATTTCTAGCTTCTGTCGAGCAGGGAAGTGCTATTATAGACAAACTCTGGCAATATGACAAAAGCTAGATTTATAAAGAGATGAAAAGTTATGCTATCAGTCCTTAAGAAGTGTGATAGACCATTTTATGTGTCACTTCAGGTGGGCTACTGAAGCCAGTTATTCAATGAAACACTTATGTAGCTTTTGCTGTGAAGGTATTTCATAGATGTGATTCAAGTCCATAATGAGTTGACTTTAGTATGGAAGACTATCCTAGATAATGTGGGTGGACCTGATTCAATCAGTTGCAAGGACTTAAGAGCAGAGTTGAGGCTTCCCAGAAAAGGAGGAATTCTGCCTTTAGAGAGTGGCTTTAGCTTCAGCTATGTCAAGAGTATCAGCCTGCCCTTCCTGCTAGCCTACCTTAAGGTTTCAGTGTATCTAGCTAGTTCCGATAATCATATAAGCCAAATCCTTTCAATAAGTCTCTTAGTGTATATATATATATATGTATCTCCTAGCAGTTCTGTTCCTCTGGTTGAACACTGAGTAAAGAATGGGGCAGAGGCAAGAAAACCAATATTGACAAGTGGTGGCACAGTGATGATGCAGAGGAGGAGGCAATTGTGTCTGTGCATGAGGACATATGGGCTCAATTACTATTATACAAAATCTACAAATCACAGCAGTTCTTGAAAAATTAATAATGAATTATGGTCTAATCAGAAAGCAAAATAAGGAGAACCAAAAGCAGTGAGAAAAAGCACATGAAAAAGAAAACATGGAGACATGCTAGATTTTAGGAAAAAGAAAGAGCTGACTTACATATATGACTATATGGAAGGAAGAAAGTGAGAGATGATGAATATAAGAAGAGCTAAACATGGATCATTAAAGTCTTTAATGACAGGTTAAGTTATTCTAATAAGGTGTGAACTATAATGAAAGGTATAATACTGTATAAAAATACAAGAAAAATTTGTGTTTTATGAAAAGCCACTTTTTCTGTGTAGATGATGGATTAGAATGGAGCATATATGAAGATATAAGATAAATAAGAGATACATTCAATGTTAATGTGAGAGATGTTGAGATATTGAAAAAGGACAGTGCCAGGTGGGTGGAAAGAAGGGAATGGATTATAAATATATTCAAGAGGACCTAATTACCTATTAAATATAGGAAATATGGGGAGGAGCAAGATGGTGGAAGAGCAGGAGACCTAAATTTCGTCTGGTCCCAGGAATTCAGCTAGATAGGGATCAAACCATTCTGAACACCGACAAACTCAACAGGAGATCAAAGAAAAGAATAGCAGCAACTCTCTGAACAGAAAAGTGACCACTTTCTGGAAGGTCTCTTCTGATTTGTTTAGTGTATATTTTTCTGGGGTCATTGTTACCCTGTTAGCATTTTATTCTCTCATTCATCTATTCTCCACTGGACAAAATGACAAGATGGAAAAAATCACCTCAACAAAAAGAACAAGAGGCAGGACCAACTGGCAGGGACTTAATCAATATGGACATTCGTAAGATGTCAGAACTAGAGTTCAGAATGATGATTCTAAAGATACGAACTGGGCTTGGAAAAAGCATGGAAGGTATTAGAGAAACCCTTTCTGGAGAAATAAAAGAACTAAAATCTAACCAAGTCAAAATCAAAAAGGCTATTAATGAAGTGCAATCAAAAATGGGGGCACTAACTGCTAGGACAAATGAGTCAGAGGAGAGAATTAGTGATATAGAAGACCAAATGATGGAAAATAAAGAAGCTGAAAAAAAGAGAGATAAACAACTACTGGATCACGAGGGCAGAATTCGAGAGATAAGTGATACCATAAGACAAAGCAATATTAGAATAACTGGGATCCCAGAAGAAGAAGAAAGAGAGAGGGGGCAGAAGGTATTTTGGAGCAAATTATAGCAGAGAACTTCCCTAATTTGGGGATGGAAACAGGCATCAAAATCCAGGAGGCCCAGAGAATCCCCCTGAAAATCAATAAAAATACATCAACATCCCAACATTTAATAGTAAAACTTACAAGTCTCAGAGACAAAGAGAAAATCCTGAAAGCAGCTCGGGAGAAGAGATCTGTAACCTACAATGGTAGAAACATTAGACTGGCAACAGGCCTATCCACAGAGACCCGGCAGGACAGAAAGGACTGGCATGATATCTTCAGAGCCCTAAATGAGAAAAATATGCAGCCAAGAATACTATATGCAGCTAGGCTGTCACTGAAAATAGAAGGAGAGATAAAAAGCTTCCAGGACAAACAAAAACTAAAGGAATTTGCAAATACAAAACCAGCTCTACAAGAAATACTGAAAGGGGTCCTCTAAGCAAAGAGAGAGCCAGAAGTAACATAGACCAGAAAGGAAGACAGACAATATACAGTAACAGTCACCTTACAGGCAATACAATGGCACTAAATTCATATCTTTCAGTAGTAATGCTGAATGTAAATGGGCTAAATGCCCCAATCAAAAGACACAAGGTATCAGATTGGATAAAAAAACAAAACCCATGAACATGCTGTCCGCACGAGACTCATTTTATTTTTTTTTTATTTTTTATTTTTTTTATTCATGAGAGACAGAGCGAGAGAGAAAGGCAGAGGAGAAGCAGGCTCCCAAGGAGCAGGGAGCCTGATGCGGGACTCAATCCCAGGACCCTGAGATCATGACCTGAGCTGAAGGCAGACGCTTAACCATCTGAGCCACCCAGGCGCCCTGCAAGAGACTCATTTTAGACCCAAAGACAACCCAGATTGAAAGTGAGGGGGTGGAAAACCATTTAACCATGCTAATGGACACCAAAAGAAAGCTGGGGTGGCAATCTTTATAACAGACAAGTTAGATTTTAAACCAAAGACTATAATAAGAGATGAGGAAGGACACTATATCCTACTTAAAGGGTCTATAAAACAAGAAGATCTAACAATTGTAAATATCTATGCCCCTAACATGGAAGCAGTCAATTGTATAAGTCAATTAGTAACAAAAGCAAAGAAACACATTGACAACAATACAATAATAGTGGGGGACTTTAACACCCCCCTCAAGGAAATAGACAGATCCTCTAAGCAAAAGATCAACAAGGAAATAAAGACTTTAAATGACACACTGACAAAATGGACTTCACAGATCTATTCAGAACATTCCATCCCAAAGCAACAGAATACACATTCTTCTCTAGTGCCCATGGAACATTCTCCAGAATCAGTCACATCCTATGTCACAAAGCAGGTCTCAACCAGTACCAAAAGACTGGGGTCATTCCCTGCCTATTTTCAGACCACAGTGCTTTGAAACTAGAACTGAATCACAAGAGGAAAGTCAGAAAGAACTCAACTACATAGAGGCTAAAGAGCATCCTACTGAAGAATGAATGGGTCAACCAGGAAATTAAAGAAGAATTAAAAAAATTCACGGAAAAAAATGAAAATGAAAACACAACTGTTCAAAATCTTTAGGATGCAGCAAAGGCAGTCCTAAGTGGAAAGTATATAGCAATACAAGCCTTTCTCAAGAAACAAGAAAGATCTCAAGTATACAACCTAACCCTACACCTAAAGGAGCTGGAGAAAGAACAGCAAATAAAGCCTAAACCCAGCAGAAGAGAAATTAATAAAGATCAGAGCAGAAACCAATGAAATAGAAACCAAAAGAACAGTAGAACAGATCAATGAAACTAGGAGCTGGTTCTTTGAAAGAATTAACAAGATTGATAAACCCCTGGCGACACTTATCAAAAAGAAAAGAGAAATGACCCAAATAAATAAAATCATGAATGAAAGAGGAGAGATCACAACCAATACCAAATACAAACAATTATAAGAACATATTATGAGCAACTATAGGCCAGCAAATTAGATAACCTGGAAGAAATGGATGCATTCCTAGAGATGTATCACCCACTAAAACTCAACCAGGAAGAAACAGAAAACCTGAACAGACCTATAACCACTAAGGAAATTGAAGCAGTCATCAAAAATCTCCCAACAAACAAAAGCCCAGGGCCAGATGGCTTCCCAGGGGAATTCTACCAAACATTTCAAGAAGAATTAATACCTATTCTTCTGAAATTGTCCCCAAAAAAAAAGAAATGGAAGGAAAACTTCCAAACTCATTTTACGAGGCCACCATTACCTTGATCCCCAAACCAGACAAAGACACCATCAAAAAAGAGAATTACAGACCAATATCCTTGATGAACATGGATGCAAAAATTCTCACCAAAATACTAGCCAATAGGATCCAACAGTACATTAAAAGGATTATTCACCATGACCAAGTGGGATTTATCCCTGGGCTGCAAGTCTGGTTCAACATCCACAAATCAATCAGTGTGATAGAATACTTTAATAAAAGAAAGAACACAAACCATATGATCCTCTCAACAGATGCAGAAAAAGCATTTGACAAAGTACAGCATCCTTTCTTGATCAAAACTCTTCAGAGTATAGGGATAGAGGGTACATACCTCAATATCATAAAAGCCATCTATGAAAAGCCCACAGCAAATATCATTGTCAATGGGGAAAAACTGAGAGCTTTCCCCCTAAGGTCAGGAACACGGCAGGGATGTCCACTATCACCACTGCTATTCAACATAGTATTAGAAGTCCTAACCACAGCAATCAGACAACAAAAAGAAATCAGAGGCATCCAAATTGGCAAAGAAGAAGTCAAACTCTCACTGTTTGCAGATGATATGATACTTTATGTGGAAAACCCAAAAGATTCCACCCCAAAACTGCTAGAACTCATACAGGAATTCAGTAAAGTGGCAGGATATAAAATCAATGCACAGAAATCAGTGGCATTCCTATATACCAACAACAAGACAGAAGAAAGAGAAATTAAGGGGTCGATCCCATTTACAATTGCACCCAAAACCATCCAAGATACCGAGGAATAAATCTAACCAAAGAGGCAAAGAATCTGTACTCAGAAAACTATAAAATACACATAAAAGAAATTGAGGAAGAGACAAAGAAATGGAAAAACGTTCCATGCTCATGGATTGGAAGAACAAATATTGTGAAGATGTCAATGCTACCTAAGGAATCTACACATTCAATGCAATCAACAAAATACCATCCACTTTTTTCAAAGAAATGGAACAAGTAATCCTAAAATTTGTACAGAACCAGAAAAGACCCCAAATAGCCAGAGGAATGTTGAAAAAGAAAAACAAAATTGGTGGCATCACAATTCTGGACTTCACTCTATTACAAAGCTGTAATTTTCAAGACAGTATCATACTTGCACAAAAACACATTGATCAGTGGAACAGAATACAGAACCCAGAAATGGACGCTTAACTCTATGGCCAACTAATCTTCAACAAAGCAGGAAAGAATGTCCAATGGCAAAAAGACAGTCTCTTCAACAAATGGTGTTGGGAAAATTGGACAGCCACATGCAGAAGAATGAAACTGGACCATTTCTTTACACCACACACAAAAATAGACTCAAAATGGGTGAAAGACCTAAATGTGAGACAGGAGTCCATCAAAATCCTAAAGGAGAACACAGGCAGCAACCTCTTCGACCTCAGCCACAGCAACTTCTTCCTAGAAACATCGCCAAAGGCAAGGGAAGTAAGGGCAAAAATGAACTATTGGGACTTCATCAAGATAAAAAGCTTTTGCACAGCAAAGGAAACAGTCAACAAAACCAAAAGACAACTGACAGAATGGGAGAAGATATTTGCAAATGACATATCAGATAAAGGGCTAGTATCCAAAATCTATAAAGAACTTATCAAACTCAACACCCAAAGAACAAATGATCCAATCAAGAAGTGGTCAGAAGACATGAACAGACATTTTTCTGAAGAAGACATCCAAATGGCCAACAGACACATGAAAAAGTGCTCAATATCACTCGGCATCAGGGTAATCCAAATCAAAACCTCAATGAGATACCACCTCACACCAGTCAGAATGGCTAAAATTAACAAGTCAGGAAATGACAGATGGTGGCGGGGATGCAGAGGAAGGGGAACCCTCCTACACTGTTGGTGGGAATGCAAGCTGGTGCAGCCACTCTGGAAAACAGTGTGGAGGTTCCTAAAAAAGTTGAAAATAGAGCTACCATATGACTCAGCAATTGCACTACTGGGTATTTACCCCAAAGATACAAATGTAGGGATCCGAAGGTGTACATGTACCCCGACGTTTATAGCAGCAATGTCCACAATAGCCAAACTATGGAAAGAGCCAGGATGTCCGTGAACAAATGAATGGATAAAGAAGACATCATATATATATATATGTATACACACACACACACACACAATGGAATATTATGCAGCCATCAAAAGGAATGAAATCTTGCCATTTGCAATGACGTGAATGGAATTGGAGGGTATTATGCTGAGTGAAATAAGTCAATCAGAGAAAGACATGTATCATATGACCTCACTGGTATGAGGAATTCTTAATCTCAGGAAACAAACTGAAGGTTGTTGGAGTGGTAGGGGGGTGGGAGGGATGCAGTGGCTGGGTGATAGACATTGGGGAAGGTATGTGCTATGGTGAGCACTGTGAATTGTGTAAGACTTTTGAGTCACAGACACACCTCTGAAACAAATACATTATATGTTTAAAAAAAAAAGCAACTGAGGGTTCTAGAGGGGGTGGGGGTGGAGGGATGGGTTAGCCTGGTGATGGGTATTAAAGAGAGCACGTACTGAATGGAGCACTGGGTGTTATATGCAAACAATGAATCATGGAACACTACATCAAAAACTAATGATGTAATGTATAGTGATTAACATAACATAAAAAAAGAGAGAGCGAGGAAATAAATATAGGAATACAGGAACTTTCCTGTCTAGGAAGGTACTACATTTATAACTATACACAGGGAACCAGTAGCAGTAATGAAGATACTCATCTCAAGAAAGGAAATAGGATATTTGATTACAGAAGTTTCAGTATTAAGTATCTTGGCCCTTAGGTGTACGTGAAATGCCAAATACATGATGAATATACTCATGTGTACCTTAAGAGAGAGAATGTTACTATTTCATGCAGCTATGAGTAACAGAAAACCATCACTTTAGTGGTATAAACAAGCAGAGGTCATCAGATTATGCAAAGTCTTGAGACTGGCAATCCAACATAGACATGGTATTCAGCAACACTACTGAGGACCCAAGCTTCTTCAATCTTCATGCTGCACTGGTGCAAATAGGAGACTATTTTTTACTCATGTCATAAGACTAGTTGCTGTAAATTCAGGGATTGTACTTGTTCCAGGAAAGGAGAAGGGAGTAGAACAAAGGACAAAAAGCTAAGCAGGTTTTCCTCTGTGCATGTGCATGGGTAAGAGAGAGACAGAGAGGCTCCTTCCCCAGGGATTTCTATCTATACATCATTATCCAAAATCATGCTAAATGCCCCTTCTCCAGCAACAAGAGACTGGGATATATAAATATATATCTAATATAAATAAAGGCCAACAATACATCAAAAGGATCATCCACCACAATCAAGTGGGATTTATCCCCAGGATACAAGGGTGGTTCAACATTCACAAATCAATCAGTGTGATAGAACACATTAATAAGAGGAGAGAGAAGAACGACATGGTACTCTCAATTGACACAGAAAAAACATTTGATAAAATACAGCATCCTTTCCTGATTAAAACTCTTCAGAGTATAGGGATAGAGGCAACATTCCTCAAGTTCATCCATCTATGAAAAACCCACAGCGAATATCACCCTCAATGGAGAAAAGCTGAGAGCCTTTCCCTTAAGATCAGGAACAGTCAAGGATACCCACTCTCGCCACTATTGTTCAACATAGTACTAGAAATCCTAGAAACAGCAATCAGACAACAAAAAGAAAATGTATTCAAATTGGCAAAAAAGAAGTCAAACTCTCTCTTTTCGCAGATGACATGATACTTTATGTGGAAAACCCAAAAGACTCCACCCCCAAATTACTAGAACTCATACAGCAATTCAGTAATGTGGCAGGATATAAAATCAATGCACAGAAATCAGTTGCTTTCTTGTACACTAACAATGCAACTGTAGAAAGTGAAACTAGAGAAACTATTCCATTTACATTAGCACCAAAAACAATAAGATACCTTGGAATAAACCTAACCAAAGAGGAAAGGATCTATACTCTAGGAACTACAGAACACTCATGAAAGAAATTGATGAAGGGCGCCTGGGTGGCTCAGTTGGTTAAGCAACTGCCTTCAGCTCAGGTCATGATCCTGGAGTCCTGGGATCGAGTCCCACATCGGGCTCCCTGCTCAGCAGGGAGTCTGCCTCTCTCTCTGACCCTCCCCCCTCTCATGCTCTCTCTCTCTCTATCTCATTCTCTTTCTCAAATAAATAAAATCTTAAAAAAAAAAAAAGAAATTGATGAAGACACAAAAAGATGGAAAACATTCCATGCTCATGGATCAGAAGAATAAACATTGTTAAAATGTCTATGCTACCCAGAGCAATCTATACCTTCAATGCCATCCCGATCAAAATTCCAATGACATTTTTCAAAGTACTGGAATAAACAATCCTAAAATTTGTATGGAATCAGAAAAGACCCCGAATCGCCAAGGAGATGTTGAAAAAGAAAAACAAAGCTGGGGGCATCACCTTGCCCGATTTCAAGCTATATTACAAAGCAGTGATCACCAAGACAGCATGGTATTGGCACAAAAACAAACATATAGACCAATGGAACAGAATAGAGAGCCCACATATGGACCCTCAACTCTATGGTCAAATAATCTTCAATAAAGCAGGAAAAAATATGCAATGAAAAAAAGACAGTCTCTTTAATAAATGGTGCTGGGAAAATTGGACAACCACATGCAGAAGAATAAAACTCGATCATTCTCTAACACCATACACAAAGATAAACTCCAAATGGATGAAAGACCTCGATGTGAAACAGGAATCCATCAACATCCTAGAGGAGAACAGAGGCAGTGACCTCTTTGACATCACCCACAGCAACTTCTTTCAAGATACATCTCCAAAGGCTGGTGAAACAAAAGCAAAAATGTACTTTTGGGACTTCATCAAGATAAAAAGCTTCTGCACAGCAAAGGAAACAGTCAACAAAACAAATAGGCAAGTATTTTTCATGCAATAGCTTTTTTGAGTGATTAGTACAATCACTGTGTTGGGTGCTGAGAATACAGGAGTGAAGATGACATATTGCTACTTTGCCTCATAAAAATGTATATTAAATGGGTAAAACAGATATATACATTAAAAAAGGAATTAAAGGAGACAATGAGTAAGACAATAAAATAAAATAATCAACAGATTAAATAAGTAAGGAACTGAGATAGAAAATCAGAGAAGGGGACACCATTTAGGTTGGGTTCTCATAGATGGTCCCCCTGATGAGATCCAAAGAAAAGGAAATAATATGTGAAATATGGTGGGAAGGAAGAGATCCTTTTGCTGAGCAAATGGCAGGTGAAAGTTCCTTAAAGTGGGAAAGGCATGATATGCTTGAGAACCTAAAATTCAAGGTGGTTAGAGCACAGTGAAGAAGACAGAGGAGTAGAAAAGATAAGGTTGAAGAGACAGGATTGGGCCATATCAGGCCAAATTTCTTAGGCCATAAAAAGGAGTGTATTTTATTCCAGTAAAATGTAAAATTTTGATGGGTATTAAGTGGAAGCAACCACATGATATGACTTACATTCAATTACCACTTCTGAAGGAAGGTAGGTTTGAAAAGGGATAAGAGTGAAAGAAAAAAAATAAATAAAAGAAGATGAATTCCAGTAAAAAGGCTGTGTATTACTCCAAGAGGAAATGGTAGTTGGATTCAGGTGGTGTAGTGACCACAGCAAGATGTCAATAGAGTTGAGGTATATATTTAACAAACAAGGAACTAAGGATAAGTTAGAGTAAAAACTATGAACTCTTGTCTTAAGTCAGGTTCCCTAGAAGGAGACTCTGACATAAAGATTTGTATTCAGGCATTTTTGGGGAAGTGCACTTGGGAACAACACTGTAAGGAAGTAAAGAAAGCAGGATGGGGCAGTGGGAGGAGTTTAGATGCAGTTGCTATAGAGGTTATAGCCAATTTCATGGGTGCTCTGGAGTGGATAACGCTTTGGAGTTCTCCAAATGGAGACAATGGAATTGGCACTAAGATCCTTGACTGACTAGTCATTTAATAAGTCTATTCTGTGCAGGGGCCTTAATCTTGGGGTAAGGCAGCTTCCTTGGGTAGGAGTCAATCCATAGAAAGAGATGTACTATAGATGTCAGCAGCAAATACTCCTAGAAGATGGAGGAGCAAGTTAATTAAGAGGGTCCAGAAGAAAGGATCTGGATAGTACATCACATCAACTACTATAATGCTGTAAAATGAACACACTCACACACACACACACACACACACCACAAACATCTGTGGTTAATACAATGAAGGTCTGGGGGTTTTTTGTTTGTTTCTGTTTTTGTTTTCCAAAAATGTCCAAAGTGAATATCCTAGGCAAATCTTTACGTGGGTCTCCTATGACAGTTCCTTCCTATGGTGGATGCAGGAGGAGTCCCTAAATATATCCTGAATGTCCGTATGAGGAAAAAACTCCTTTGGTCATTTTCTCAGTAGCCTTTTTCTCTACCTTCTGTAATCTTAGTTTATTTCTGTTATTGTTCATGGCCATACCTGAAATGAGTGTTGGAGAATATACCCTCTTTAGGGCCTTTATAACTTCCAGAACCCAGGTCCTACTTGGACAAGGCAGGAGGGTAAAAATGTTTTCTGAGTTCAGGACCATGGTTCATTTGTCAATATAATTTCTTCAGAAATGGAGTAGGCATCTGATTTATTCCATTTCAGTTAGTTCTACATGCCAGTAATCACCTACAAGTTTCTTTCCCAGACATTGTTCTTAAAAATGCTTTATTTTGCTCCCTCACTCTTATAGTTCTCTCTCCAGGTAATGGAGACTATTCTGAAACTATCTGGAAGTATAAAGACCTTACTCTGAACCTGACCTTTGGCCTAAATTGTTTTTTTTTTTCTTTTATACTGAAATGTTTTCCTGGATCCTAGCCATGAAAATCCCTTTTAAATCACAACTCCTACTTTTTAGGATTCATTACCTTTCACCTTTTCCAACCTTGCAAAGCCCTGAATTTCTGGATCATTTCATTTCTGCTTGCAAACTGACCAACTGTTCCTTGAGCTCATCTTTTTCTGTTCAAATAGAGCTAATAATAATCAACCAATAAACACACCTTGAGGATCTGTCTTCCTACCTCTACCCTAGAGATGCTGGCCAATATGGCATATGTTCCAGAGGTGGCAGCTTTATGAAACATTTTTCTGTAGACCATTGCCATCTTTTCAGTCTTTGGTTTGAGTGTCCCTCTTGCGAAGCACCATAGAGCTAAGCCAACGTCATATAATTTAGTTTTGTTACCTTTATTGTATGAAAGTAAGTAAAATGCATTCTCAAGGGACCAACTTCTATATTAGGGTAAACATTAGCTGCTGTGTTAAACAGCACCCAAATTTTATTGTCTCAGTATAATAAAGGTTTATTTATTAGCTTGTTCAGATAGAGATCTGAGGTTCTCATCTATATTATAATTAAAATTCTAGGAAGTTTTCATTTGGAGGATGTAACAACTCAAGAGTACTTCTCTTCTACCAGATACCAGGGATAAAGTTTGAGGCATTGGAGAAGTCACAATTGGAAAAGGTATTGTCACTTCTACTTATATTCAGTTGGCCAGAATCCGGTCTTATGATCTCATATAAATGTAGTAGGGTAAGTTTCTGGGAAGCATAGGCTTCCTATGTATTTAAAGAAGAATGAAAAAGATTGGTAGGCACGTGGCACTAGAAACATGCTGGAGATATAACTGATATGATTTTGTTTTGATGCATTGTGTATGTATGTGTATGTGTTGATGTGTTGTGCAAAGAATAGGAGATCCTACGGTAAAAGGAGAATTAAGAGAAACCAAAGGCATCTTATGGATTATTGTAATATGGTGTATCAATGGTTTCAACATCTTTGTGGGTTGACACTGGGAATACTTGAATGAATCAGCTGAAAGAATAGGGGCCAGTGATAATAGAGCTAGATATTGAAATCAAAAGTTCAGAATTAATGCACGTTCTACAAGTAGGAAAAAGCCTAATTATAGTGCATTAAGAAATAAATAGTTGGTAAGTATATAATGATCAACACTATAGATGAAGTTTCAAGAAGTTTAACAGAGAAAGAAGGGAGAATATTAGCATGGTAGGTAATGCAGGCAAAAACCAAGATCCATGTTTCCCAGTTTCTTGATAACTACATATTTTCTGAAAGAGCCTTCTTTAAGTGTGTCACTATATATTATATATAACTTAAAACATACATAAGTTACATTGTTATAGCAATGTTTATCATTAGGACACTGAACTAGAAGTTCATGTCATAAAATATACATTAGGGTATAACTAGATACATCTCATAATAGGGATACTGAAATATGAAGCAAAATTTCAATAAAATAAGCTTCATATTACAAATATATAAGAGAACATGATTCAAGTATAAAGCTAATTGAATACGGTAATGCCTGGGATGCTTCCCTTGACACTGTAAGTTACAACTTTGGGAAAGTGCTATATTGTAATCAGTGGTCTACTAGTAAATGTTTCACAACTACTCTCTCTTTGGAGGAGGCAGTGTTAGGGGTGGAAAAACTCATTTCGTAATCTCTGTTTTATCCTTCCCCTGCATACTTCCACCACAGCCTATTTCAAGCTATGGACATGACATTACTGAAGGCAGGGTTTAGAAGAGATGGTCACAATAACAGCAGGCTTTGGCAAGAGCCAACTCCAGAACATTATTGGTTGTAATTATGGTTAACTATTTTAGTGCTGCTTTGGATCTCTTAGCACCTTGAAAATGTTAACCAGATATCCCGGCATTTGGGATGTCCCAAATGCAAACTGTTTCAAAGACAGAGGTCCTCCACAGACTTTTTTGTTTGTTTCTTTAAAGGTAGAAAGGTTTAGAGAAAAAAGTATGTTAAAGAGGCAACCTTGAGAAAAATAAAAAAATGTTGAAAGAAGTACAGAGAATGACTTAGTCTTGATCAGAAGAGAAAGGTGCCTTTGTTCTTTGAGGTCAGAAGGAAAGTAATGATGCATATGAATTTATATGTGTGAAAAGAAGTTGAGGGATCCCATGCCTGATAGATTCTTTTGTACCCGTGAAAGAAGAAACAAGGTCACGTGCTATCAGGCTTAGAGCTGATCACAGCCTGCTTCTCCAGTTTCATCAACCAACTTTCTCCCGTTTGTTCATTTTTATCACACACTAGCTTTTTATCTGGTTACCAAGAGCAGTTAGAACTTCTCTGCATGGAAACCCTTCATACATTCTATTTCTCAGTCAAGGGTCAAGTCCCATCCATCTGTGTTGAGCTAACTTCTACCCAATATTGTGGTTCCAGCTTAAATAGCACCTCTGAGAAGCATTCTCTGGCCTCCCTTTCAAATTAGATTTTCCCATTGTATTACCTCATAAGATCTTATATTTTTAATAATACTTATTTCCTAATTCTGTTTGTTTCTGCCATCATTATTTTCTTCCACATAAGGTAAACCATGAGATAAAGTCATATACATTATCTTGCATCTCTCCTTTTCCTCAGTGTCTGCACTTAACTAATATTTAATGAATGAATACATGAATAAATGAATGAGTGAATAAACAACAAAATGAACAATGAAGACTACCTAGCATAATTTAGAACTTCAACTGACGGTATCAAAAGAGGAAGCTTATCAAGAACGAGAAAGAAAATCTCATTGGCAAGTCTTACAAATAAATGCCACTAAAAATTTGATAGACATATTTGTATGTTTGACAATTCTGTATATACTTATTCCCATGTGTCTTCAGACTTTTCTCAAATTTGTGATTGTGAAAAGAGAGGAAGTATTGATCTCATCAAAGCTAGTCTCCAAATGCATCTGTGAAGGACAGACATGAGAGAGCCCATCTCAGGGACTGTGATGGATTGGATTCTCTTAAAACACAAACATATTAGATACCTTCCAGACATAACTAAAAGGCAAGTGGAGTTTGGAGGGAAAAGATAAACAGAATAAACAGATAGAAACAGGAATTTCATAGTTCACCTCAAACATTTTTCCCTACTTTTTAACCCCATTAGACAATGACAAATGGGACAAAGATGAAAAGGAAGCAGTGGTGGGAAGGAGGCAGGGACATGGGCCATAACCAACATCAGATGAGCATTCTGTACTCCATTCTCATTCTGTGTGTCTAGCTTCATAATGTAAGAGAGACACATTAATGACAATGATGATAATGATGACAAAAGTTAACCCTGCATAGTACTTACTGTTAGCCTGCACTGTCCTAAGCAGTTTTCATTTTTGTAATCCATTTAAGTGTCACAACACCATGAGTTAACTACTATTATTATCCTCGTTTTACATGGAGGAAACTGGATTACTAATTCTACATAAATATTAGATTTATTTTATCTATAGTAAAATTAATAAAATTTTGACAAAGTTGATCTTCGGATCTTGAGCAAACGTGTTTAAATGGTATTTAAACAAAAATAGGTCAAATATAATGAAATTGAAAAGTGTACTCTGATTCCCTTTACCCAGGATGTCATGGAATCATTAATAGTCACTTCAACATCTTATTTTTGCAAAGACCATAAATGTTAAAACATTGTACCTCTAAGCTCTCAGAGAAAAAGCTGTTTAACCTACTAAATCAATGCCCAAACTTTCTATAGTAGTGGGCATTGACACATCTTTTCTGTGAATGTATAAAATCAAAGAATCTTGGAACCTGAGATAATTCTGCTTTATAAGGTTTTAAGGGTTAAAGGCATAGAATTATTTAAGTGTGTAGAAGAGTAAAGGAGTGTTTTCTGAAGCAAAATAAGTTATTCAAAGGCTTCCTTTTCCTCAGGACAGCTTAAATAATTGGATTCATGGGTATCTGAATCACTGGCAGGGGGTAGAGAGGAACTAATGTCACTTTTTATATTCATCCTAAAATATTTGCTCCACTTTATTATGTCACTTAAAAATAAGTTCTTTGATAGAATTAAATACTTAGTATGCAAAGTAGGATCTCAGGCAAACTGTTTTTACAACAATGTAAAGGAAATTACATAAACTCACTGTAACATAAATTGTATAAATTTAAGCCAGGTTATCACTTAATCATTGATTATTTAGGATAGTTTATTTATAATCATCTATACATTTAACTCCTATCTTTAGAAGACTAATATTGCTATTTAATAAGACAAATGCCATATCTAACACAATTCTGAATTCTTTCTTTTGATGTACTTTTTCCTATGTTAGCTGCTAACTAGTGAACAACATTCTAGCTATCATAAGATATAATACGGGTTGGGTAAACAGTTATAAGATTAAAGTGGAATATTTACAGAATCAGCTTGACTATCACAGTGTTTTTATATGTCAATATCAGAATTACAGGGGCTACCTCTCCAGATTTATTAGTCACTTCATATAATACAAATTTTTGTACAAAGTTTGAAGTTAGGTTAACATATTAGGGATTGTTGATGAGATTATATACATAAAAAGAAACTGACTTTTACATCAAGGATATAATCTAGTATAAAGAGGTAGTTTTTCTCAGTGGAAAGAAATTCTTACTGATAAGCTTAGTAAAATAGTTGGCACTAATTCTTAAATCGAGAAAGACAAGTTAGATTGATAAAAACTTAAGGAAAGAAGATAACTGAGGGGCGCCTGGGTGGCTCAGTTTGTTAAGGGTCTGACTCTTGGTTTTGGCTCAGGTCATGAATGCAGAGTGGTGAGATGGAGCCCTGCATCAGGCTCATGGCTCAGTGGGAAGTCTGCAGGAGAATATCTCCCTCTCCCTCTTCTCCTCCCTCAAATAAATAAAATCTTAAAGAAAAAAAAGATAACTGAACTGATAACAAAAAAGTCAAAGGAAAAATCCCTTACCATAGTGCCAATACCATCTATTTTTTAAATTTTTATTTAAATTTTAGTTAGTTAACATACAGTGCAACATTGGTTTCAAGAGTAGAATTCAATAATTCATTACTTCCATACAACACCCAGCACTCATCACAACAAGTGCCCTCCTTAATACCCATCACCCATCTGGCCCATTTCCCACCCACTTCTCTCCGTGAATCCTGTTTGTTGTCTATAGTTGAGTCTCTTATGGTTTGTTTCCTTCTCTCTGTTTTTCCCCCCATGCCATATGTTCATCTGTTTTGTTTCTTAAATTCCACATGAGTGAATTCATATCAATACCATCTAATTTTAACAGCGAAAAACAAGGTATTTGCAAGGATCATAGGAAGCAGCATTAATATTTATGCCCAGATCCCTGAAATGACTATCTTCCTAACTACTGATAGAATGTCTGTAGCTCCAGAATTTGAAGTAGATAATAGTGTGCTTATCTAGTTGGTGATTTGATAAGAAGAGTAG
This sequence comes from Mirounga leonina, assembly GCF_011800145.1. Classification (NCBI taxonomy): domain Eukaryota; kingdom Metazoa; phylum Chordata; class Mammalia; order Carnivora; family Phocidae; genus Mirounga; species Mirounga leonina. The sequence goes on along the minus strand of NW_023270320.1, from coordinate 30,182,890 downwards.
CTCTGGAAACAACTGGTCATGTTATTGAGAAAATGCTGGGTCTGCAAGCATTTGTATGCTGCTTGTTAGGTTATGAATCAGAAGAATACATCCATATCCTGCTCAGTTGGTCATACTGGGCGACGTGGGAATAAAATCCAAGTAATAGGACTGGTGAAATATTTCCATCTCCTGTTACTCTGAAAATGCCAGAAAGGTCATCATTATTCACAGAGGTCCTTCTTATAATACTGAACTTCACCAAAAATCCTGATGTCACACAATCAAATATGTTGCTTGCAGTAAAGATTACATTTTTTTAGCCACTTTATGGTTTATAAAATGGATTTTACTGCATTTAGAGTGTTAATTAACTGATATAATACATGTAAAATCTCTGCATATTACACATCAACATATGTAGTTACAGTATTAATGATTAGGTACAAAAAGACTGTTTTAACCTCAAAGTGTTAAATAGTTCCTATAAATATTAAAAAACAAAAGGAAAAGACTGAGGATTCTGATTATAAAGCAGAAGAACTATTACAGAGGCTTTCCAAATAGCATTTAATATTTACTGACTATGCAATAAACATTTTTATGATCTTTTACATAAAAAAATTGTGGGTTTGGCACAATATTATAAAGACTAATGTTTGTAATTTAAAATTTACAAAGAGTTGTGTATTTCTTACTCATTGGCATTTAATATATTTTAAAAGGGTTTAGAAGTGAACTGGGGATCATTTCACATTTCTAAACCACTTTACTGTATTAAGTACATAGCTTATTTCCTTGATTATAAACTTAAATAGAAAATTGGATAACACATAACTTAACCAAGGATTATAGAATAATTAGAATTATTTTACATTAGGGAAGAAATATAATCTAAAGCTAAGTCACTATAAGATGATCTAGAAATTATTAATTTAAAAAGACAATTAAAAATCATTAAACTTTAAAGCTATAATAAATGTTTACCAGAGAATGTCTTAATTATCCAAAGACACTGAAATAATTTCTTTAATAACAGAAAAACAATAAATGGCACAATTTCTTTTCATAGTTAATATAAATACAGTAAATGTCCTGGGTGTGGTTCTTTAATGTACCCACATTAGGACACTGAGCATGTTAATATCAGAATGGATCAAGAACTCCTTTGAAATGCATATCTAACATATAATAGTTGCCCATCCTATTTGTATGGTAAAACATAAGAATTTCCTTAGAACATAAAATTAAAGAATCGAGTTGACATAGATTGAAATTTGATACAGAGATTAAACAAGCAAATCCTTTGGAATATCCTAAGGGAATATGAATTTTGTTCTTATTAGGAAAAAGTCAAAGTATTTGGGCATCATACAGGGAATAAGCTTTGTAGAGAAAGAAATTGTAGAGCTCAATATTCTATGTTATAACTTGTGCACTTCTAAAAATTTGAGAACTATGAACTTGAACTTCTTGAGATAAAGCACTATAAAAAAATCAATAAGTACAAGTCAAATATAACTGTAACCCTAGGGATGCTGGGGGAAAAAATAGAAGAAAGTCCACTCTGTTCAAGATTCCAACTATTAATTTTAAAATCATAATAGTAGTTGGCAACAACAGTTAAAAGGAAATGATGTCAAACTCAACAACTCAGAGTACCACCTTGAGCTGAAGTTAAGCTCAGGAGGTTGGGTAGGAACTTGTAATATATGTGGAAAACCAAAATGCCTGTAACAGAAATATAAGCTACTTTGAAATCTGTGAGAGATTTTATTAAAAAGGAGTAAGGTCAGGTGAGAGCCTAGAAATATGATGGAAGAAGTCAAGGATCAAAGAGTATTATTATTTTTTTTAACATTGTCTTTGTTACCCATATCCAGGTCTTGAATATATAAAAGTTACTCAAGCAGAAATTATGCAAGCCTTAGTTAGAAATAGAACTATAGGGGCACCTGGGTGGCTCAGTTGGTTAAGCGACTGCCTTCGCTCAGGTCAGGATCCTGGAGTCCCGGGATCGAGTCCCGCATCGGGCTCCCTGCTCGGCAGGGAGCCTGCTTCTGCCTCTGACCCTCCCCCCTCTCATGTGCTCTCTCTCTCTCTCATTCTCTCTGTCTCAAATAAATAAATAAATAAATAATCTTTTTTTAAAAAAAAGAAATAGAACTATAGCTTAAATGTTCTAATTTCATATTTTCCATAAAAACACAAATAAAAATGGAAATTACTACCCAGAGTTCTACTCTCAGGATGTGGCAATTCAAAGACACTTGTAGATATGTAGTCAAGAATTGAAATTTTTTGAAAAATAACAATGTCTTTGAAATAATTATCAATCATAAAACAACACCAGAACTTTCTAAAACAGAAAAAAAGGAAAAGAAAAGAACAAAAGAAACCTTTGTGAATAATTGTCTGTTGCTGGATAGTCACGGTTACGGGCTTAATTATGTGCCCTCCAATACTCACATGTTGAAGCCCGAACACCCAGTACCTCAGAACGTGACTGTATTGGGAAAGAGGGCCTTTACAGAAGTGATTGAATTGAAACGAGACCGTTAGAGTGGGCCCTATTCTAGTTTGACTGGTGTTTCTGGACACATAAAGGCACCAGAGACACATGCACACAGAAGAAAGACCATGTGAGGACACAATAGGAAGACAGTGGCCAACTGCAAGCCAAGCAGATAGGCCTCAGAAGAAACCACCCCTGCTGATATCTTGAGCTTGAACTTCGGCCTTTTGAACTGTGAGAAAATAAATTTCTGTTGGTTAAGCCACCCAACCTATAACATTATTGTTAGGGCAGCTCCAGCAAACTAACGCACCCAAATACAGTTGATTCTTGTTATTCACAGAAATCATGCTCTATAAAGTTGTTGCGGATGCTGAATTAGAGAATCCTGGACCATTAGTCTTAGGGGAAGTATAGGGTAAGTTTCCTGCAGGCCTCTGGTCAATACATTTTCATCAACTGGTCACTATATAATATTGTTTTACATATGTTTCTGTTTAAAGACACCCATTTTAATATTATTGTTGATTCTTTAACATTAAACACATGGCCAACAGCACTGTAACTCATACCTAAATAAAGCTTATCTAACGTGTATTATCTCCGCAAGGCCCATCACGGCTGTCTTGCGCTTACAAACACTGGACAGCACTTCAGCGCTACGCTTTGGGGCATTTCACAGTGACATCACCAACAAAAAGCAAATAAATGTGAAAAATGCAGCCCTAAATAGACCATGAAAAAAGACACTTGTTTACAGTATGGAAGTTGAGACAGGAATGCAGAACCTCACCTTGTTTAGGCTCAGCTCCCAATGTGCATACTGGGTGACAAATATTTTGCTGCTCTGTGCATACTCAAAATGCCATGAAAGTGCCAAAAATATTAATTTGGGGGATACAAATAATTTTAGAGAGTAAGAAAATTCCCCAATATGGACTCCATTAACGCTAGGATCAAATAGATCAAGGAATTTTTCTCTTTCAGTGACAACCTTGCCATCAAATACCTGTCACCCATGTCATGTAATGTGTACTCAGAAGCCCACCTCCCACACTGTGCTGACAGCAGAAGTAAATGTGCTATTTAAAAGACAACTCGTAGGAAAAGGTCACAGGACTTCTGGGAAGATGATGGAGTAGGAGGACCCCAAGGCTCCCCTCGTCCACAGATCCAATTAGATAACACCCCCATTAGTGTAAAAACACAAGAAAAAGACCCGAAGACCAGCAGAACAGACTCTCCATAGCTAAATGTAGCTAAATGTAGAGAAGAGGCCATATCAAAGAAGAGCAGAGACATATTTGCTGCCCAAGTGACTCACAGAACTGTCCCTGGAAGGGAGGAACACCGAGGACACCATGAGGGGAGAGGAGCAGACTCCACGCCAAGCACAGAGGATCTGCACTGGGAAGATGAATCCTCACATTTGGCTCTGAAAACTGGAGGGGCCTAATTTCGCTAGTTCTTACAATCAGAGGGCTTAACACCTGGAACTTTAAAAACCAAGTGGCTGGGCTCTGGGATAGTGAGAGGGCAAGAAGAAACGGAGTCCCCACCCTTAAAGAGACAGCACAACAAACAGTCCCATTGAGATATACAGCACAAAAGGAGCAATCTGAAAAAAAAAAATACCTGGGAATAGGAGGGAGATTTGTTTACTAATCTCAGAGCATGTGCTGGAAAGGCAGGGATCTTTGGGAGACTTCTCCAACAATAAAAGAGCTGACGGGCATCATTTCTCTCCCTCACCCCCCAACCTAGATACAAGAACACCTGCAGGAACCTGCTCAACTGGAACACTCTCCACCTAGCTTGCTAAGGACACCAACTCTCCCTGAGCACTTTTGCAGATCCAGCCCCTCCAAACATGGCTGCCTTGGCAGGAGTTTTCCCAGGTGGCAGCAGCTTCCCTCCCTCAGTGGACAAGCGAGACCTTGCTGGGACCACATGCCCTGCCTCCACATTCTTCTGAGGACTCCCACTTGAGCCCTGAGGCAGGAGTTTCCTAAAGTGGCTCCATGCCCCTCTCACAGCAGACAGGGCAAGCCTTGCTAACACCACATGTCTCACATTCTCCTGCAAACCCACCCTTGGCAGGAGCTCATCCAAAGCAGCGCCAGAAGTGTGGCAGTGTGCAAGCCACCCCAACAGGGAGCAGCAGCCAAAGTGATTCTTGCCTCAGGGAGAGGGGGAGATCACCATACATACCAGCCCATCAACTTAGTATAGATTGCTTATTATTTTATGCATAAGATGTTGTATAAACTTAACGGTAACCACAAATCAAAAACAGAAAATAGATATACAAAAAATAGAGAGGAATCCATGTATATCACTAAAGAAAGCCAGCAAACTATGAAACAAGAGCAAGAGAAGAAAGGAACAGGGAACAACTACAAAAACAACCAGTAACAAAATGGCAATAAGTACATAGCTATCAATAATTATTTTGAATATGAATGGACTAAATGCTCCAATCAAAAGACATAGTGTGACGGAATGAATAAAATAACAAGACCCATCTGTATTCTGCCTACAAGAGACTCATTCCAGACCTAAGGACACAGCCAGAATGAAAGTGAAGGGATAGAAAGTCTTTTATCATGAAAATGGAAGTGAAAAAAAGGCCAGGACATCAATACTTATATCGGACAAAATAGACTTTAAAACAGATTGTAAGAAGAGACAAATAAGAACACTACATATTCATGAAGGGAAAAATCCAACAATATAACAACTATAAATATTTATGCACCCAATGTGGGAACACCCAAATACATAAAGCAGCTAATAACAAACTTAAAGGAAGTAATTGATAGTAATACAATAATAGCAGGGAACCATAAAAGCCCACTTCATCAATGGATAGATCATCCAAACAGAAAATCAACAAGGAAACATTGGCTTTAAATGACAGATTGGACTAGAAGGATCTAACAGATATATTCAGAACATTCCATCCTAAACAACAAAAAATACATTCTTTTCAAGAGCACATGGAACATTCTCCAGAACAGATCATATGTTAGGCTACAAAATGAGTCTCAACAAATTCCAAAAGACCAAAGTCATACCAGGCATCTTTTCCAAACATAATGCTATGAAACTTGAAATCAACCACAATAAAAAATCTGGAAGAACATAAATACATAGAGGTTATATAACATGTTAATAAACAATGAATGGGTCAACTGGGAAATCAAAGAGGAAATCAAAAAATACACAGAGACAAATGAAAATGAAAATACAATCATCCAAAATCTTTGAGATGCAGCAAAAACTGTTCTTAGAGGGAAGTATATAATAATACAGGCTTACTTCAAGAAGCAAGAAAACTCTTAAATAAACAACTTAACCTTGTGCCCCTAGAAGCTAGAAAAAGAACAACAAACAAAACCCAAAACCAGGAGAAGGAAGGAAAAGATAAAGATTAAAGCAGAAATAAATGAAATAGACACTAAAAAATAAAATAATAATGAAAGAGAATAATGAAACCAGGAGCTGATTCCTCGGAAAAAAAATCAACGGAATTGATAAAAACCTTAGCCAAAATCATTAAAAAAGGAGGGAGGGGCGGGAAACTCAAGTAAACTAAGTTATGAATGAAAGAAGAAAAATAACAATTGGCACCACAGAAATACAAAGGATTATAAGAAAATATTATGAAAAATTATATGCCAAAAAATTGGACAACTTAAAAGAAATGGATAAATGCCTAGAAACATTTAACCTTACAAAAATTGAACCAGGAAGAAATAGAAAATTTGAACAGATCCATCACAGCAAGGACATTGTATTAATAATCAAAACCTCCCCAAAAACAAAGTCCAGGGCCAGATGGATTCACAGAATTCTACCAAATATTTAAGGAAGAATTAATACCTATGCTTATCAAACTACTCCAAAAAAATAGAGGAGGTAGAAAAACTTCCAAATTCACTCTATGAGGCCAGCATTACCATGATACCAAAAACAGATAAAGACACCACAAAAAAAGAGAGAACTCCAGGGCAATATCTCTGATGAACATAGTTGCAAAAATCCTCAACAAAATACTAGCAAACTGAATCCAGCAATGCATTAAAAAAATCATTCACTGCCCTTATGTGGGATTCATTCCTAGGATGCAATGTTGAGCAATAGTTGGAAATCAACTAATTTAATACATCTCCTCAATCAGAGAAAGAATGAAAACCATACAATAATTTCAATGCAGAAATAAGCATGTGATAAGGCACAACATCCATTCACAAAAACCCTCAGGAAAGTAGGTTTAAAGGGAACATACTTCAAAAGATCATATATGAAAAACCCACAGCTAATATCATACTCAGTGGTGAAAAACTGAGAGCTTTTCCTCCATGGTCAGGTATAAGACAAGGATGTCCACTCTCACTGCTTTTATTCAACATAGTACTAGAAGTCCTAGCCATAGGAATCAGATAAGAAAGAAGAAATAAAAGGCACCCAAAATGGTAAGGAAGAAGTAAAACTTTCAGTATTTGCAAATGACATGATACTATATACAGAAAACCCAAGACTCCACCAAAAACCTACTAGAACTGATAAATGAATTCTGTAAGGTCACAGGATACAAAATCAATATACAGAAATCCATTGCATTTCCATACACTAATAAGGAAGTAGCAGAAAGAAAAAATTAAGAAAACAATCCCATTTACAATTGCACCAAAAAGAATCAAGTACCTAGGAATACACATAACCAAGAAGGTGAAGCTGAAGCTGTAAAACACTGATGAAACAAACTGAAGAAGACACAAACAAATGGAAAGAGATTCCATGCTCTTGGGCTGGGAGAATAAATATTGTTAAAATGTCCATTCTACTGAAAGCCATCTACAGATATAATGCACTCCGTATCAACTTACCACAGCATTTTTCACAGAGGTGGAACAAGCAATCCTAAAATTTGTATGGAATCACAAAAGACCCTGAATAGTCAAAGCAATCTTGAAAAAGCAAAGCAAAGCTGGAGGCATCACAATTCCAGACTTCAAGTTACATTACAAAGCTGTAGTGATGAGAAAAGTATGGTACTGGTACAAAAATAGACACATAGATCAATGGAACAAAACAGAAAACCCAGAAATGAACCCACAACTACATGATCAATTAATCTTGGACAAAGCAGGAAAGAATATCTAATGGGAAAAAGTCTCTTCAATGCACGGTGTTGGGAAAACTAGACAGCCACATGCAAAAGAATGTAACTGGACAAAATTCTCACATCATATACAAAAATAAACTCAAAATGGATTAAAGACCTAAGTGTGAGATCTGAAACATAAAATCCTAATAGAGAGCACAGGCAGTAATTTCTCTAACATTGGCCATAGCAACATTTTTCTAGACATGTCTACTGAGGCATGGGAAGCAAAAGCAAAAATAAACTATTGGGACTACATCAAAATTAAAAGCTTCCTCACAGCAAAGGAAACAATCAACAAAACTAAAAGACAGCTTACTGAATGGGAGAAGATATTTGTAAATTATAGATCTGATAAGTGGTTAGTATCCAAAATATGTAAAGAATTTATAACAACACCCAAAAAACCCAAATAATCCAATTAAAAAGTAGACAGAATACACAAATAGACACTTTTCCAAAGACATACAGGTGGCTAACAGACACATGGAAAGATGGTCATCACTCATCACCAGGGAAAGGCAAATCAAAACCACAAGAAGATATCACCCCACATGTCAGAATGGCTAAAATAAAAAACACAAGAAACAGCAAGTGTTGATGAGGATGTGGAGAAAAAGGAACCCTTGTGCACCATTGGTGGGAATGCAAGTTGGTGCAGCCACTGTGGAAAACAGTATGAAGGTTCCTCAAGAAATTAAAAATAGAATTACCATATGATCCAATAATTCTACTACTGAGTATTTACCCAAAGAATACAAAGACTCTAATTTGAAAAGATATATGCACCCCTATGATTACTGCAACATTATTTACAATAGCCAAATTATAGAAGCAATCCAAGCATCCACGGATAGATGAATGGATAGGAAGAAGTGGTATGTATGTATGTGTATGTATATATATATGCAGTGGAATATTATTCAGCCATAAAAAGAATAAAATCTTGCCATTTTCTATGACATGGATGGAGCTACAGAGTATTATGCTAAGGGAAATAAGTCAGTCAGAGACAAATACCATATGATTTCACTTGTATAAGGAATTTAAAAAACATAACACGCAAAGAAAAAAGAGACCAAAAAAGAAACTTAACTATAGAAAACAAGCTGATGGTTACCTGAAGGGAGGTGGGTGGGCAGAAGGGTGAAATAGGTGAAGGCGGATTAAGAGCACATTACTATGATGAGCCCTCAGCAATGTACAGAATTGTTGAATCACTATATTGTACACCTGAAACTAATATAAATCTGTATGCTAATTATACTGGGATTCAAATTAAAATAAATTTAATAAAGTTAAAGTAATATAAATACTGTAAAAACAAATAAGCAAAAAATAATAAAGGACAACTGGTACTCAATGACAGATTATTTCATAGTATCATTTCATTTTATGGGTAAGTTACAGGTATGGAATCAGTTCACCCAATTAAGTTTACTTATGTGTTACATTGCTTGTTGTTCTGACTCTCTAGGGTTTTGACTCCTCTATACTTCTCTTCAGGCCACTGTGAGATTCTTAGGTTCCATCCTGAACCAAATAGAAGAACATTTTCTTTAGAACTTTGAAACTATCTCAGACAATAATTACTGGTTTTCATTTCCTGGGGATTCCACAACATATCCCAGGCAAGAAAAAGAATAAATTACAGAATAATCAATATATCACAATATAGACAATAAGTGTTAACTATTAATACTGCAGACATAAAGAAATTACTCTAACATTTTAATTTATTGCTTCAGTTTTATTATTATTCTTAGTGCAATTGTATTCTCATACTCTTCTGTTGGTCATTTACTTCTACGGTTTATAAAATGTTACTTAGGGCGCCTGGGTGGCTCAGATGGTTAAGCGTCTGCCTTCGGCTCAGGTCATGATCCCAGGGTTCTGGGATCGAGTCCTGCATCGGGCTCTCTGCTCTTTGGGAGCCTGCTTCTCCCTCTGCCTCTCTCTCTCTGTCTCTCATGAATAAATAAATAAAATCTTTAAAAAAATAAAATAAAATAAAATGTTACTTAATAATTTAATAATTTCATACATAGTCATACATTATTTCATACATATGAAACAATGCTAGTTCTCCTAAGTAAAATAGTATATTATATTTTTTTAAATTTTTTTTCCATTTTCATTACCTTTGAAAGGTTCTATACTATAATCATAAATGTGATTTAATCTCTCCCACAGGTAACTTAAAGAGATATTTTAGTCATGATCAAGTTTCTTTCGATCTACTGGTAGATCTTTATCAGGCTACTATTTTCTTGAAGTCTTTGATACTGGAAAAGGTATTCAAAAGCAATTTTATTTTCTAGAACTTCAGTGTGAGAATCAAAGATTAAAACCTCTAATTAGATGATAGCAACCAAAAATCCATTTGAGTCTACTAAGCCCTCATTTAAATTCTAGATAATTCTACCTTTAAATATTGTTCATTCTGTTTCAACAAAGACTCTGTCTTATCATTTTCTTACTTTAAGAAATGTTTATAAATATAAATATGACTTTATAGAATGTTATTGTATAATATGGATGTTAAATGAATATAAAATTGTTTCAGAATAACCATTACAAGATGTCTATGTAATTAAGAATAAAATGTCATTAAATACAGAATTGATTTTCAAAAATAATTTTAATATTGAAAATTATGTTACAAACAGTAATGGATGTGGTGATTAAAATAATTATTTCTGTAAACTGTGTAAAGTGCTGGTTTCTAAGTTTATTTGGACATGAGCTTTAAATTTTTAACTTTTGACTGCTTCACTTCTCTGGTGAAACTGGACAAATTACACAGATTATATTTTTTTAAAAGTGGTGCGCAATAAATAGAGACATACGAATTGTCACTCTGTCACTTCTTCTCTCCCTCTAGCAGGATTTCTTATCCTTAGTCTACTCACTACCTGGACTTTTTTGCCTCTCATATACTATCCAGCTTTTATTTACAACAGAATTCTGTAGGTTAATCTACTTGGAAAAACCTTAGGATGTTCTTTGGCGTACTCATTAACCAACGATTCTTGCATACATCACATAGGATATGATCCAAATGTAATAAGGCAATTATAAGAAAGAGACAAAAGTAAGACTTGGACCCACACAATCACTGAGGCCACAGAACAAAAGATAAGACATTCAAGATGGCTAACTGGCCCACCCAAAGATGGAACAAAAGTGTCTCTTCCCTCTTGCTTTCTCATGACATCATATTTGCCCCTGGCTTCATTCTCAGTAACAGATTCCCACTGCAACAGAGTCAAACATAACTGTTTCTCAAGGGTCTGTTCTCTCACCTTTTCCTAGATGAAAGCCTGTAGATATAGAAGGGTCTATTCACTAAATTCTAATCCAATCTCCTGCAGATCACTGTCACTAACTTTTATTTATTCAACTGGATCAGTGACAATTGTAAATATTTTCAACAGATCTAAGTGGGACCAATCCTCTTTTTAAAAACTGCAATATTCTTAGTCCATGGTAAACACAGCCTTAACATTTAAGAAACAAAATATCCTAAGAAATTTAAGATTCTTTAACAAAATTTCTACATGAATACCTTAACAATAATATATTAGGCTGCTTTTTACATTAGGGGAAGACATAAAATACAAAAATTTTATGTCAGTATCTAAAATTAGAGATGTAAAAATGTTTTTGCCTTTGTCTGAAGCCAAATCTATGTAGATTTAAAAGTTTATATTTTATTTGGTCTTGATTTTTTTTTGAAAGGTCGAATGTAGGATGTGATTAAGTATGGGGAAAGTTTCAGCTTGCTTAATTAAAAAGAAAAAGCAATAATTTGAAAGAATGTACCTTTTATAACTACCACATAAGAATTAAAAATAATTACAAACTTGTATAGTGTCATAGTGAAAAAGCAAACTTAAAGTTGATCAGGAAAACCACAAATGGACATCAAACATTTTGGAAAGTATTTTAATAACAGGATTCAAGACCTACAAATTGTTAACAACCTTTCAACAAAGAATTTATTAAGGCAAGGGTCATGTACATAGGATACAACAAAATGTTGAAATAGGTTGAAAGTCCAAAAGCAGAAGAGCTGTTAATTCTTGGTATATTTGCAGAATAAATCATCATTCACCAGTCATCAATGTAATAGATATGCAGATACTATATTTGAATATTGAGTGAGATTTTTTACTTCCTCTGAGTAAGGAGACTAAGAGCTAGAACAAAATAATATAAAGTAACCCCACTTTCTAAGGTGAGCCTCAGATCAATAGAGCCGGGCACCCCCCAGGGTTCTCATGTCATAGTCTACATTAAACATTCCTCTTTTGAATGTCATTTCTGCCTTTACAACTACAGATAGACTATACATTTTGCCCTGAGATTTCCAGTAGCCAAACGGTGTTGATTCAGTGGACTAAAATGACAAATGTAGCATGCAGTTTCTAATACTGGGTCCTAGGTCTAAGAAGTACTTGCCCCATGCATCCTCATAATGAAAGCTAGTTTATTATTATTATTTTTTAAGATTGTATTTATTTGAGAGAGAGAGAATGAGTGAGAGAGAGCGCACACATGAGAGAGGGGAGGGTCAAAGGGAGAAGCAGACTCCCTGCTCAGCAGGGAGCCCGATGAGGGACTCGATCCCAGGACTCCAGGATCATGACCTGAGCCGAAGGCAGTCGCTTAACCAACTGAGCCACCCAGGCGTACCAAGAGCTAGTTTAGCTGGTAAATAGTGAATAATATCTGTGTAACAACCTAGCAACTCTAAATGGTAATATTTGTTGTTGTTGTTTTTGTTTTAATTCCAGTGTAGTTAACAGATGGTGTTAGTTTCAGGTGTTCAGTATAGTGATTCAACAATTCCACACATTACTCAGTGCTCATCAAGGTAAGTGTTCTCTTAATCTGCTTTACCTATTTCCCCCATCTCTAGGACTCTCATTAGAACCTGGTGTTTTCCTAGCCAATTTGATACATCCCATTGCATTGAGGAGAACTAGGTTTGATTTGGAGGAAGCATAGAGACAAAAAAAAAAAAAAAGCTAGTGTTCCTTTTTGGTTTCTAGGTCTTCCAAACTGAATTTGTAAGGCCAAAAAGGAAGCCCTAAATAGATTATAATAAAATATTGCACAACTGCAGAGGCAAAAAGAATAGAAGTGATCCTTTGGGCCATAACCACTGAGGCTACAGAAGGAGGGGAGCAGGGTGGAGCTAACACTTGAGATTGCAGGACGCTGAAGGATAGGGGGCTTGGGAAGTAGGGAAAGAGAAGCCCTGGTGAGGTAGAGTCCTCACTGTAGGCTGCCAAGTACCACATGGGGTCAGCATAATAGTGCTGCCTGAGGAAAAGTCAGTAGCTCCCCAGAACTACAGCAATCCCCACTAGCCCCCTCATGTACAGTTTCCATTTTCATAGTTTCCGTTACCCACTGTCAGCCCCAGGCCAGGAGTAGATGACCTTCCTTCAGAAGAATCATCAAAAGGTCGACAGTCACCTAGTGCTACGTCACAATGCCACATCATTCACCTTATTTCATTTTAACACGATGGCTCTTCACCATTTCACATCATCACAAGAAGGGGGAGAACAGGACAATCAGATATTTTGAGAGAGAGACCATATTCACACAACTTTTACTATTGTATATTGTTAACATTGTTTCATTTTATTATTGGTTATTATTGGCCTCTTACTGTGCCTAATTTATAAATTAAATTTTATCATAGGTGTGGGTGCATAGCAAAAAAAATAGTATAAATAGGGTTTGTACCCCTGCTTCCAGGCATCCTCTGTGGATAAGAACTACTGAATAAGAATTCAGTATGCAAAGGAGCTATTTTAGCTGTGTTTGTTATTCACAGCTCTCACAGCTCACCTGTGGTGTTCCTTAGAAATGGATTCCTGAGGTTGAAGGGAGGGGGTTGAATTGGGAATACAGTGTGGGGTTCTCTTGTTATTTGGGTGGTGGTGGTGTTTTTATTTTAACAAACTGAAAGTCAGTAGTGATATGAAATGGAAGCCTCCAAGATCTGTCCTTGAGAGTGGAACTGGAGAGTGATAATAACCCTCACTCTCCACTATGAATGAAGGCATTTTAGAGGAAGAAAAGTCCACAGACTTATGTTCTCCAATGATGGCTAATCACCACAAAGCACAGGTAACTGGTAATAAGGGCTGGAGGCTGCATTACTGCCCCTGAGATTGTGCCCTACCAGATGAGTGAGCTTAACTGAAGAATGATCCTTAGGGTAGCTGCAGGAATAAATACGCCATGGATCATTCAGTCCATATATCTGTCCCTAGAGATCTCCAAGGGGGTTAAAAAAAAAAAATTCAAAAGTGCTATTTTCACTTATAATTTGATTTAAATACCTGAGCTAACTGTGCTATACCATTAATGTGTAAATCCAGAAATTATTATGGAACAAACAGAAAAGAGTGAGGCCAACTCCAAGGTCTAATTAGGCAACTATTTATTACTGCCAACTAGGGGGCTGGCCAAGGAACAAATCAAAAAGGAGAGGGAAAAGGAGGAGGTCCATACTGCCTTAAGAGTGCTAACAAGACTCCTCTGGGATTTCGATTGTGGGGTAAGAGACTTATCTGGAAAAAATGTTCCAGAATGCAAGGATGTCACCTGGAAATAGGAAGAGAGGGTGAATGAGGGCAGTTGAGCAGGTTATTCAAGGTCCGCTCTAGGCAAGTTAGGGGAAATACCTGGATTTCTGCCCTAACTTGTTCATTAACATATTTAATTCACTTCACAGTTTTGCCATCTGAGATGTCTGTTGACTAATTTCTGCAAATATGTACACTCCACACTGTTACAAAATGATTAAAGAAGACAGTTCAAATGATACAAAATGATACAATTTTGCCGAGTTTCCAAATAGCCTTTCCCCCAGTTTTTTTTTTTTTTTCCCCTTCTGAAGAGTTGTCCTCAATTTACAGGACAATTGTTTTTCACTCCTGACAGATATCAAGGTGCTGACTCAGCAATCCAACTATATTATCTTCCCTTTGCTTCTAGTATCAAGGACAAGATCCTCAGCTAAGATAGAAATCAAAAGATCCCTAGTTCAAGATTTAGAGCAGTTTGTCTTTGGAATATTTTTCTTTCCCTCTGGGTATACAGTTTCATTTAGTTTGTGAGAGAAGGCATAAAAAAAAAAAAAAAGTTCTGAACAGGCTCTGAATATCACCTTACAATTTGGCCAACTTCTACCCATAGAGCTAAATGTAAAAAAGCAAAGCAAAGCAAAACAAAACAAAACAAAATCCCTTTGAAATATCTTGTCAGGTTTCAGCTGTGGCAAAGAGTAAAATATTCGTAGCAGTATTGAACAACCCCTGGACACAAGAGGCATCTCCAAAGAAGGTGCAAAAGATCCTTCCATGCCAAGATCCAGAGCCACTTCCAAAGTTAAACAAAGACAAAATAATTCCCCTGAGAGCCTGCCACAGTAGGTAGGACCCAAGCTTCATGCAAATGGAGTGCAACCATCACTTCTGGCTGGCCATATTTGTGAGGCCCCCAGCCTGAAAGCTGCCAAGCCAAGTTGTCGGGATGGGAAACGAGACAGACAAGGAGGTGATGGCTGTCCCTGGGAGAGAAAGGATCAATAAATAATGGGTCTACACTTGGAAATGAAGAGACAAATTGACATTTTATTTTCTTCTCTGATCAGGCACTAGAGTAATCCAGGAGAGCTCACTCTGGTAAATTCTCACCCTCCACCGGTTTCTACCAGTTTTCCCAGGATCTCGTCAGCTTTGAGCAAGTGGAGTTTATCATAGAGAATATAGCTTGCGTATCTACCAGAATTTGGTATTTTTCCAATAATTTTAATTTCAGTTTCCCCTTTGCCGTTGAAGGGAATAAGTGGTAGTAGTTTATCAGAGATTCCCTATGATTCCCATCAATCATGCCATCAACCATTGGAAGGGCCCATCCTGGAATTAAGGTCCACTCTAGGCAAGTTAGGGGAAATACCTGGATTTCTGCCATAACTTATTCATTAACGTATTTAATTCATTTCACTCTCTTTTTTGCCATCTGAGATGCCCCTTGAGGGGCCCAATGATTTTGGAATTTTGAAGCTTTTAGAAGGTTTCTGCATGCCAGTTATAACAACCCATTCTTTGTGTTGATTTGGGAGCCCTCACGTTCAAGGACATTCCTTAAATAAAGATCTGGTCTAGTTGGAATGTTCCCCATAATGGCCATTGTAATTCTAGGTTGTCTTAGTAAGGTTTTGCTATTTTTTTTAAATTTTTTTTTATTATTTTTTTTTAAAGATTTTATTTATTTATTCATGAGAGACAGAGAGAGAGAGAAGCAGAGGGAGAAGCAGGCTCCCAAGGAGCAGGGAGCCCGACGTGGGACTCGATCCCAGGACCCCAGGATCATGACCTGAGCCGAAGGCAGACGCTTAACCATCTGAGCCACCCAGGCGCCCAGGTTTTGCTATTTTTATAAATATTGACAGTCTTGGGCGCCTGGGTGGCTCAGTTGGTTAAGCGACTGCCTTTGGCTCAGGTCATGATCCTGGAGTCCCTGGATCGAGTCCCGCATTGGGCTCCCTGCTCAGCAGGGAGCCTGCTTCTCCCTCTGACCCTCCCCCCTCTCATGTACTCTCTGTCTCTCTCATTCTCTCTGTCTCAAATGAATAAATAAAATCTTTAAAAATAAATAAATAAATAAATAAATAAATAAATAAATAAATAAATAAATAAATATTGACAGTCTTCAGGACCATGTTTCTCAGATATAAAATAAGCTGTTATTCCAGAAAGTGGCATAGCACACTCAACTCTTTGAAACTTGAGGACCCTATTCCTCTAGCTAAGACTTGGGTTCCTCTGACCTGAATTAATACCTAGGAAGGATGTGCTACCAGGCTGAGGATCTTCTGGTGTTTTCCAGTGCACCTTGTCTCACAGAAATTTTCCTGAGGTTGGCGGGGGGCCTGTGTCAATCTACCATGTTGCATGACCAACTCATCCTAGCACAAGAAGTCTCAGAGCTAGGTGAGGAGCGTCCTAACAGCTTTAAAATGCTCCACCCACCAATTTGAGGCTTGGGCTTCCAAGATTCCCATTAGCAAAAAGATTTATTATTCCTTTCACAAGATTTCTTTATAGTGCTGGACACCTTGATGGCTTTTAATAGTCTGGCTTGTGCCCACTTAGATTTTGACTTTGGTGGTCAAAACAGTCTTAATTTCCTGTGTTAATTATTTCTCCAAGTCCCTCGGTGATTTATACTGTGGACTTACCTTATGGCACTGTGAGTCCCCTCATGGTCATCACCAGTTTTGGACACTGGAATTCCTTCTTTCTGAGTCCCCTGATGGTGCTACCCATTGCAGACTCCCAATTACTGGCAACTTTCCAGGAATTTAATAAACTCCAGAACCTTTCTAGGGCCCCAAAACCTTTCTGGGAACTATATACACTTAAATAAAATGTGTTTGGATAGAACAACTGCACACAAGTGAGAAAAACTCAAATCCAAGAGTGACCTACCAATAGCTCTTGGTGACAAGAAGAGCAATGAACTCCAAGGACTCAGCAGGCGTCTCACCTGTGCATCTTGTCCTACAGGCCATTAACAGTCAGCCTTGAATTTCATTCCTTGTTGCCAAAACTGTTTAAAAAATGGTTAAAGAAGACAATTTAGGCGATACAATAAAAATTTAACACTTCTTGAAGTGTACAAGTTTTTATTGTTGTTTTTCAGAGAACTGCAAAATGGGGTGGAAGGCAAGAAATTTTTAAAGGATAAAGACTAACAAAAGGAAGGAAGAGACAAACAAAATAGCTGATAGTCTGGGGTCCCACAGTCGCCTTGTTTGACGAGAAGGCCCAGAGCTGCCTTGGTGTTTGGGAACAGGCTGACTGTTTATACTGTGTTCCTGGTCAAATGGAGCATTACAGGGACATGGAAGTTATCGGAGTTTCGGTTTGCTGGCATGGCAGCCCCATCATGGGCCTAGAAATTTATGTCACCACTTAGTAAATTGGCCAATGTTGCAAAACAAAACAGAAATAAACAAAAACACCAAGGACACTAAATTCAGTTGATTTCTGGTTGTTTCACACAGTTCACATAATATATGCATCTAATAAATAGGAAAAGGTATCTCTTGTATTAAAAACACATCCAAGCCAAAATAAAGGTTTCTACGAGCATGAAAGAAATATAAATTCACCTGGCAGCTATGAAATCTTGGTTAGATGCAGGAGACAGCTTTTGTTTCACACGCCTTCAAAAGTTGGAAAATTTTTCAGCTTTCTTATTTTCACAAACAGTTTTCACAACCAGTATTTTAGAAATTGTGGAATAACACAATGTTCAGGATTATACCCCTTATATACTGGTAATATGGCCATTCTATGCTGCCAGTTAAGACAACTATAGGGTCCTGATCATTTGGGTGACAGTATTTTATGGAAATTTCAAAGTCCATTGAATGTGTTTGCCTCAGTACAAGACCACACAACCTCCAGATCTCTAACATCTAAATGCTAATGACTGGCAGATAAGGCACACTAGTGCCTCTTCATTTATAACCAACAGTCCGCTTGGTATTTCTTCTTGGAAGTCTCACACTGACATGTTGACACCAAAGTTAACATGTCCACAAACTAACTCCTGATTGCTCTCCTCAGCTAGGTCTTCAAATCCTACTTCACTGCAGTAAATAGTAGCATTCTTCACTGTTCTGTTTAATCAGGAACCTAAGGAATCGCCGTGCTTTTCCTCTCTTGTTGTACATCCCACGTGAATCAGTAAGTCAGACTTTTTACATCCTCAATATATCTCAAAATTGCCCAGTCTTCTATACGTCATTGCCAGCATACTGGTTATAATTTTCCACCTGGACTATGGTAATAGTTTCATAATTTATCACCCACATCTGTTCTTGGCTCGACTCTCATTATTGTCCACATACATTAAAAGGAGTAGTTTTCTCCCAAAGATTATTCATCATACCATGTGTACGCAAGCCCATGATTCGATTCATTCTTCTTTTCTTCTGGCTGCTCATCACTTAGCTCTCAACTCAAGCTCCACTTCTTCTGAGAAGCCTTTTTGATCTTGGTCACAGGGTCAGATCTCTCCATTAGCTCTCATAGCACCAATCATCAATCTCTTAGAGAAATTCTAACATTACCATTTTATACTGACTATGTGATTACTTAATTGGTAATTATCTTTCCCATTAGATCAAGTTCACGTGAGCTGGGCCATGCCAATTTTATCTATTTTTACCTCAGTCCTAAGATCACTGGGCTCTCAGTGGATGTTCTAAACCCGTGTTAGGAGAGCAAGTATATCCCTATAAAAGTCCCCATAGATCTGGACATTAGCTAATCTTGCCCTGGATATCTTTTTCCTTTGTCTGCTCTACCCCAGTCACACTGAGCTTCTTTCACTTGCCAGAAGGAGTTTCCCACCTCAGAGTACTCCAAAGAGAATTCTCAAAGTAATTCTAGGTATTACTTCTACCAGAATACTCTTCCGATGGTTTTTGACATAGCAGGCTTTCTCTCATCATTCCATGGCCTAAATGTATCTTTCTCAGGGCTCTGTTACCTGAGCTCTTTTACAAGTTGGTTCGACATGTCATTATTTTCTTCATAATGCTTATCAAAATCATAATTCATATTCAAGTGTTACTTATGTATTATTGCCTCCCCTCTTCTATATAAGCTTTCTACAGAGAATTACATTATTCTATTCACCAACATATACTCAGAATTTAGCACAGTCCCAGACACATAAGGACTTAATAAATATTCCAATAAATAACAAATCAGGGGCGCCTGGGTGACTCAGTTGGTTAAGTGTCTGACTCTTGGTTTCAGCTCAGGTCGTGATCTCAAGGTTGTGAGATGAACCTTGTGCTCAGTGTGGAGTCTACTTTGGATTCTCTCTTCCTCTCGTTCCCACTCCCGCTCACTCACTCTCTCTCAAATAAAATCTTTTAAAAAATAACAAATCCTAATCATGTAAGAACACTTGTAGTTAGGTTCAAGATTTTCCTCAGTAATTTAGGATCTACATTATCTCATATTTGAACAGGTAAGTCTAGGTAATAGATTACAGTGAAATTGCTTTATATCTAAATAATTTTAAAAGAGGTTTCAGCAAATATGCATGACAGCCATGTAAAAAAGAGTACACGCATAGAACATCCAACATTAACCAGGGTAATTCTGGTGAACTTTTAAGCATAAGTTGAGTGGAGGAAAAGTTTATATTTAGTTAACTGAATATGATAGGTTGCTGTGTGGGGTTTTTAGCTATAAACCAGTTCTCTATTTTGAGAAATGGCATTTGTCCAGAATAGTTTATCTGAGGACTTTCTTTCTTGGCAAGATTTTGGTGACAATATCTGCTATTTCTTACAGTCAGTTGGAAACAGTATATTCTACTGATTTAAAAGTGTGGTTTCAGACATACTTGCATTCTAATCCCATTTCTATACTAATAAACAGCTATGTAGAAATTTGGACAATCTGTTTAACATTTGTCAGCTTAAAATGAGGGAAAAAAATGTTTGCCTCTTCTGTAAAATTAGGTAACATTACTTAGAAGATTTTCATCATGACTTCTAATTTATCAACATAAACTAGTGTCGCCTGCATATAGAACACATATTATCTTTTGCTTCTTTTTCTTTCTTTTTTTTTTTTTTTAAAGATTTTATTTATTTGACAGAGAGATAGCGAGAGCAGGAACACAAGCAGGGGGAGTGGGAGAGGGGGAAGCAGGCTTCCTGCCGAGCACAGAGCCCAATGTGGGGCTCGATCCCAGGACCCTGGGATCATGACCTGAGCCGAAGGCAGATGCTTAACGACTGAGCCACCCAGGCGCCCTATCTTTTGCTTCTTTGTGATAACATCCAGGCAGAAAAGGGCTAGACAGTAGATCACCTGGGCAGGCTCCTGGAATGCCAGTCTACAAATATTACTGTTTCTCTGGGATTCTAAATATTACTGAAAATGTAGAAATGAATTTATCAGAGTATATCTCATGTCTGTTTCCTATGTGCCAGGCAACATTATAAGCTTTATAAAATATACTCTATTACTTAAATTCAGCTGCTCAGGAAGGACAAACGGGACAAATGCTTTGCTTAGCTATCTAAGGCATGCTGAAAAGCCTTCTAAATAATGTGTCCAGCAAAGTGCAGGGTTTTATTGTGGTTGAGTGGCATATACAAGTTTACAACAAAAGAGGAATTTCTAGGGACAACCATATTGAGAGAGTACTGACCCCAGTGGTCTTACTCTGCCTGTCCCTTTCGCATCACTTGGTCTAAGTAAATGTTGAATACTTAAATAACTAGGTTTAATAGGGGCGCCACTCTTTCTAATATACTTTTATTTGTTCCACTTTTAGAAGCAAGCATGTGACTAACATACAATTATGTTAGCAAATCATTGAAATCAAACTTTTATAAGAAGTTTAAAAGATAGGGGCACCTGGGTGGCTCGGTCAGTTAAGCGTCTGCCTTTGGTTCAGGTCGTGATCTTGGGGTCCTGGGATAGAGCCCCACATCAGGCTCCCAATTCAGCAGGAAGTCTGCTTCTCCCTCTCCCTCTGCTCCTCCCCCTGCTCCAGCATGGACTCCTACACACGCTCTCTCTCAAATAAACTTAAAAAAAAAATCTAAGAGGAAGTTTAAAAGATTATATTCTTTGTTACCAAATAAAAATTATTCCAGAATTTATCACAGGACCATTTGAACCAACCCTGACTTTTAGAATAAAAATTAAATGTAGGTCATTCATAAACACCAGTAGTGGACTTTGGAATCGAGTTCATTGAACTTAGTTGGCAACACATTCCTACCCATTAAAGAATTAAAGAAAAGTCCAGAAACACCCTGATTTTAGGTTTTCCCACCTGGGTTTTGAAGTGGTAAACAACTATCAGATCAGAGGCTTATATGTTCTTCATGCAAAATATTGGCCTGAATATCTCTAATTAGCAAAGTAGCAAAAAGCAAATTCATAACTTTAGAAGGAACGCATTTTAAGAATACAGATTTATGATTTGGACAAAGCAAAAAATTATATATCTTATCCTAAAATAATATACTAATATGTATTCCTCTTAGGAAGTCTCAAAAGTATTTTATTTATGGAATAGTCCTACAAAATAATTTCAAGATATATTTGTCTTCTCAAAATAAAAAAAAATTAAAGAAATATTTTAATCTATATATACACTATATAGATATATAGATATATATTAATTTATATATTATATATAGATTATCTATAATGTTAATCTATGATTAATACCAGTCTTTTAATATAAAATACTTCTGGGTTTAAACTATATTTTAATGCTATAGTGAGCAAGTAGATTGATATAACCTTACATAATGCCACACTGGAAGAAAAAATAGGCTTTTCCAAATATACAATTTATAATATCCAATAAATAATAAGGGAAAAAGCGTTCTGTTGCTTAAAACACGAAGTTTAGAAATAAATTAAATAATAATACAATGATAATGATGGCGACATCTTGGACTTCCTTTTTTGGACCTCCGCCTGGCCCACCCTGCTCCCTCGGGCTGAGACCACTTTCTCACCGGGCTTGCTCAGCTGCAATGTGACTTCTTCCAGGACACGCCGGGTTGCGCCACCCTCCTCAGGCTGTACCACGGTCGTCTGGTGGAGAGCGGGATTTTTACAACCAGCACCAGGTGCAGGAGGGCGGGACAGCGTCAAAGCCCCTCCCCCGCCCCGGGCTCTGACACCTGCCTTCCAGGGCAGCGCAGCCTGGATGCCTGGATGGGCGCCTTCATCCTCTTATGCTCTCAAACTCCTTTCACCTGCGGAGGAAGGAAAAAAAAAACCCACAAAATTTAGAGGTAAATGAAGTAATACGATGATAGTAAGGATTTCAACATTTTTGGACTTCCTCGAGACTGAGCTAAGTTTTTTTTTTTTTTTTTTTAGGTTCTAGACGTAAGTGAGTCTGCACAAAAATAGAGGAAGGTAGAAACTCTCATTCCTCTTTGACAAGTAAAGGGGCGGAAACTTAAGTCTGAATAACTTACCCATGGAAACCCAGCTAGTAGGTGGTTGGAATGAATTGTAAACCATCGTTGTGCCCAGAGCCTATCTCCAAATCAGTTTGCTATGACATGTTGTAAATTTATTATGTAATGGCTATTCATCAAGATGTTACAGAAAATATTCTTGTCTATAGATATAATGCATTGTAGATATATTAGTATATAGTAATGCATCATATCAAAGAAATTCATGACATATGCATATATAAATCTTTATATTTTTACTCATTTATATATTTATCCTTATTTATTAATTTCTTCATTCATTTCATAATATATATATTAAACTCATCCAAATTTCCAGCCACTCTGCTAGTTCTTGTTCTCAAGACTCATAGTATAAAGAGCAAGACGATATTCTATAAGTTCGGCAAATACTTTTTTACATTTGCTTGATTAAACTTGTGAAACATTTTTTAGCAAATACACAGAAACATTATTAAACTACTTTTGGTTGTTGTTATAAGTCTGTCTTAGCACGTAAGTTTTAGGAGAAAAGTATTCACCAAAGTTTTGCTATAGATTCTATATTTGTTTATTTTTTGCTACTTCTTGTTTGTTTTAATTTACAAGTAACCATCTAAGCAAACTAGAGCAGGCTTACAAGATATGCATTATAAGTTAAAGTCATCTATTTGAATCTCCAAATATTTAGATCAAGGCAATATTCATTCCTGACATATGCAGAAAGGAGAAAATTGACTTCCTGTTCTCATCATGAGCCCTGGTTTGCAAATGAGGAGTGTATACTTTAAAATGCATACAATTTTGACCTCAAACTTACAAACTGTTAACTTCAAGAGCTATAGATATAACCTCTTTGTAACGCTCTTGAAAAACCTCTTTAAAGTGCTCAGAATTTCTGGGCACCATCCAGAAAACCAATTAAAAATGTCCTATATGGAGATGGGGAAATATAGTTGTACTGCTAAAGCTTTTGCCATAAGGAAGGGAGGCATTAGCTACATTGAATAACCTTACATATCCTTAGCACAATCACCTCAGAAAGTCTCTTAAATACAGAATAAAAGAAATGCTCCATTTTCTTATAGTTCATTTGTATTGATTCATCACTGCATTACCTTTGAGAGTTTTGATACACTATATTGAATTTATGGAATTACAGAAGTTAGAGTTGTAAAAGGCCAATCAGCCCATCTTGCTCAACTCATCTGTTAAGAATTATTTGGTGTGACTTATTCTTTAGTGTTTAGCAAAATTGTAAATTAGTTAAGCAAAAATGCTTTTGGGAAATGACCTCAGTGCTAAGAAAAGTTGGGGCATGCATTTTTCATCAATATCACTAAAAAAATGAGTTTTTAACCATATCCTAGCCATTGGAATTTGAAAAGTATGAGTCAATTTTTCCCAGTATTTGAACCTTCCCATAAGGAACATGGCAATGCTCAAGTATATTTAGTACTAAATACTTCAGACAGAGTAAGAAATACTACTCAAGTGCCCAAGGTTATGCATTTAAAATCATGCCAATTTACTACCATGAAAAAATGGTTGGATTTTTTAAAACAGAATATAATATCAAGAAACCCATTCTGTGGGAAACCCATTCTTAAATTTTCTTATTCGTGTCATGACTTTTCACAAGTCTGACTTACTGGAGAACTTTCCATGACTGTTTTCCTCACTCTCAGTTAACTCACGTAATCCCTACAACTCCATCAACTCCTTTATTCATTCTGACAATTCTTACTTTCTATCTATGGAAATTTAAAAAAAAATGGCCACAGAATCTTCAAAATATTTCAGAGTAATCACCATAGGTTAATTTTCTACAAATGACATATTCAAGAACATTTCCTTCAGTAAGATGAAAGTTGAATAAATCTCCTGATCCCTCATCAAACTCTGTAAGTCAGTCTATGTTGATGAATATTCTTTTACAAACTATTGTGTCTGTTTCCTAGATTTAGCATGGAGTCTGAAATGGGGAAAATGAGAATTGCTCTCAAATCCAGCTGCAATCAATCATCTTGGAAAATACTCTCGTCCCTGTGAGTGACACAACATAATAATTAAAGTCCTCTTCTGTCAGAAATTGAATAGATTCAGAAACATTTTTGATAGAAATAGACTTTTTAACTTTTAATTTTCAATTGTTCCTAATGAATTCCCATAAGCACACATTAGCTCACTTAATTTTTTATTCTTTCTTGCAGAAGTGAAACCCTTTAAGCAATGGGAAATTATTATTTTTTCCATTTTTATTTCCCTCTGCTCATACATTTTATTATATTTATATCACATAGTAGAGGTTTTGACAGGATCATGTGTTTGGGAACTCTTCTCAATGTCTATTACCAATATACATCTATCTATCAGATGTAAAATAATATTGATGCAGCTTAAAAAGTAATTTGAATGTGTTCATTTTAAAATAAATTGATTTATACAAACATTTTATCTAGTATCATTGTTTTTGTGGTCACTCTTAAAATTCAAAGTCATCTCTGTTACTAATTCATTTCTCTCTTATCCTTTCTATCTACTTTTTTTCAATGATTCTATCTCAAAATGATCAGTTGAGTAACATTTTTGCTTTTTATGAAATCTGATTTTTCCTTATAAAATATTTTTTCCAAAGGTACTTTGAAGAAATGGAGGAACCAAATTTCTTACTTTGGTCTAAAATAGGTTCCCTTTCACATCTCAAATGCTCCTAAAACCATTAAATAATTAACTCAGCAGTAACCTCATCATAGTATCTGATCACTTACTCCTTTCAAGTCTTCAAGCTTAGCTATTCTGAGGAAATTAGTTTTGATGAATTTTAGATAAAAATAGATTTTGGTGAAAGATAGAACCTCAGTGTAATCAGGAGTGATGGGAAGTTTTAACAGAGAGTTCTGAATGCATCCTTTAATTAACAGATTGATCAAGAAGGCACTGAGGACAGAGAAACAGGAGAGAATGTTCTCCATGATAGAATAACTGAAAACCAGCTGCCTGTTGAAAGATGTTTAATTTACATGTGTGCCTAAGGATGCTCATTAGTACTCTTTAAATATTTCATTAAATGTTGACAGGGCAGTTAGTGTTTGTGAGGGACTGGTAGGTATTGATAGAAAACTGTTTCCTTCTTTAATATTAAGTAAGTGGAGTAGATAACATTTCTGCTGAGATATCCAATAGTTTTTATGTAATGAATAGTTCCTTCAAATTGCTGACAATCTATTTAAAGAAGGAAGCAATAACCACCAAGAACAAAATTATACTCTAAGAGTTTACTACAAGATACCTCACAATGTAGGCTGTGATTAAGTCAGAAGTGATTCATATAGACATCATATACCATTGAATGGAAGAAAGAGTGGTAAATAGCCATCTACTGAATTTCATGTCCTTGAATTTCTCATCTGTAAGGACCTCATAATACATGATAATGTGGTACTGTGGTAGGGGATAAATGAGATTACCTATACGATAAATAACATCCTGTATTATTATAACTTGTGTATATAATAAAAGGTGCATTGTAAAATGTTCAGAGCTATACAAAGGTAGGATTTCTTTTTTAATTTCAAAAAATTAGTGTTATTTCAAGCAGTGATTCCTACTAGGGACAGTTTTATCCCCCAGAGAACATTTAGCAATGTCTGGAAACAATTTTGGTCATCAGAACTCGGGATGTGGAGTAGTTCCTGGTATTTAGTGAGTAGAGGCCAAGGATGCCGAGAAACATCCTGTAATGCACAGAACAGCCCCTTCATCCAACATAGAATTATCCAGCCCCAAATGGCCATTCTGCCAAGGTCGAGAAAACCCAGTTTGAGAACATTTAGGAAGTGACTCATAAGTGAAATGTAAAGCACATTACATCTTAATGGCTATGAATTGAAGAGAGAGGAAGTATTCTTAGATGGGGAGAAAGATTGAGTGATAGTGGAGTTTCTAGAAGGAACCTTGTTTCTCATCCATGGATTGTGAAGGCAGCCATGGAGCAATAGAGTGAAGTGGGTTTGTTGGTGCAGATATACGGAGCTATGCTTGAGAGAGTGATTACTTAGTTAACATGGAGAAATTAAAGACTAGCATGATTTTGGAAAATTTATATTTTTAAGGGTAAGCAAATACTGAGGCAGAAAAGACTAGAAATGAGGAAAAAATCCAAAGACTATTATAATAGGCCTTATTTGTGTTAAGGAACATGTGACAATGAAAACCAAATGGAAAAAGTAGTTGAAAATATGAAGAAATTCCAAAGGATTGTAGGAAGGGAGATGGAGGCCCATAAAAAGAGGTCATCACTGGTTTATCTCCGAAATGATTATTTACTACTTCAGGTAATATAGAATACCATAATCTGTACTGATTATTTGACAAATTGCATATATTAGGATTATTTTGCTGAGGAATTTAAACTCTACTTCTCAGAGCTTTACATTGTCATAAGGTAAATAATATGGAATATCTATAATACAATGTACAAGGAACCATGAGAGCTCAGAGGAGTTAGTACACCCTAGTCTCATTTATAGTTAAAGAAGTTTGCTTAAAGAAAACGAAATTAAAACTGAATCTTGAATTAGGGAGAATTCATCAACTCTGAGATCTCCTATAGTTAACCATCTGTAACTCTTTCAGCTAACTTCTGCTTCCTTGGGGTAAAGAAGCCTTTGGGTGTTCTCTCACCTGTTGGTAGGTACAGAATATTTGGGGTAGGTGCCTTAGTCTCCTCTTTGTCCCCTGGCTGCTTGAACAGGCCCACTATTCTTGCCTTACCTCCCAGGACCCAACAAGAACTGGTTAACACGTATTCTTGGCTGTCATGTTCTCATAATATTCCGAAAACTATATCCTCTCCCCAACCATAAAAATACTGCAGCCCCACCCCCATCCAACCATGCTGAAAATCTTGCTTTCTCTCCAGACCCTACTTTTCTCAAAACAAAACTTAAAGAATTTTATCTTGGCAGTGAAAAATATAACATGGGGGGCAAGGGGAAAATAGTTTTGTCACATAATGTGTACTTTCAAATCTTCCAGTCTTCACCTCTTATAAGCTTTTGAAATTGAAGCTCAAAATAAGAAGGAGCATCTCCTCTCACTCTGCAAGAGTCTCTGCACCTCCTAAGACAAAAGGGGACAATTTTTTTGGGGGGGTGTGGGGCAGAGGTTCTGGCAGGAACATTGTCTCTGGATATCTCATAAATCATCTCATCCAGATACCTGTATCATCAATTTGAATGAGAACTGGCATTATTGCTCAGTTTCTTTATATTACCATTCCTGCCAATCACCTTGTCATTCTTCCAATCAGCCAAGCTACGAATGTATCAGTCTTTCACAATTTTCTTTTCTTACTCCATTGTGTAATATTCATGTCCTTCTGGTACTTTCCTTACAATACATCTTAGGTTTGTTCTAATCCCTACTCTTTTTTTATATCTCTACTCAGGACAGCATTTTACACAGCTGAAAGAACATGTATGTCCTAAGTGCATTTCGATCTTTGGTCTCTCTCCCCAAAGTCTAACTGGCAAAATACGACCCAACCAACAGAGGGAATGTAACTTAATATTACTTGGATCTAAAAGTCAAAGTGTTTAAGACCATTTCTATGGTATCATGATCATGGGTTTCCTTCTCATTGTTACTTTTATTCATCCTTATTTTTGTTGTTTGCTATATGTGTAATTACCAATTGAATTCAAACTAAATTCTTTATATTCCATATTTACTTTGCAAAGTTAAATGGAAAACTTTATACATTTATAAAAATTTACATGATTTTTCATAGAAATAAATGTATTTCAAGTGTTTCATTGTTTAAGCTTTCCCATTTTTCCCATTCTTATTTTCCTTATTTCTTTTCGAATTATCCAAGGATTTTTAAGCTATAAAATAGTAAAAAACATCTAGGTATCAAAAATGATCAATTTCTTTATTTTAAAAAATGGGGTATTTATTATCATGAAACTATATAAAACTTCTAAGATTTATGTAAAATTGTATATAAATGTAAAATGATAAACTTGTTAGAATAGCTCAAATTACAGGCACATCCTGAGTAACCTAAACTATTAATCATGTATTTATGTGAGTAGCCAGTAAGAAAAATTTTCTTCTTACATCCACGCAAAGGACAGTAGGAAATCTATTTTATCCCATTGGGTTAATTCCCTAGTCCTGCACAACAAATTAACATAAACTTGGTGACATGAAACTATAGAAATTCACTCCGTCATAATTCTGGAGGCCAGAAGTTTGAAATCCAGGTGTTGGCATAGCCATACTCCCTGGAAGGTTCTAAGGGAGAAGGCTTGGTTGTTCCAGCTTCTGGTAGCATGCCTCCAAACTGGGCCTCCATCTTCACATGGCTTTCTTCCCTGTGCCTGTCAGGTCTTCCTCTCCATTCTCTTACAAGGACATGATTTAAGACTCACCCTAACTGCAGGATGATCTCATCCCAAGACCCTTAACTTTGTTATCTTTACAAATAAGTTTACATACACAGGTAGGTGGTTCGGATTTGACATATATTTTTGAGGTACACATTTTAGCTCATTAGACCCATGCAGGATTAAATTTGAACTTATAGCTTTCCTTAACTACTGTCATCCCCCTTACCCTAAAGTGAGATTATCCAAAGCAATCTTTTACCTCTTTTATTATCTATATAACTATATTATGGTATCTACTATTATATACCAATTATAGCATAATTCTAAGTGTATATTAGCTATTAGTTTTATTAATATACACATTCTGATTTAGGATGGTTCCAATTACCTATTTTATATATAGTGTGAATATAAGTTGTGTGTGCATATTAAACACTTTATTTTTGTAAGAGTAAGAGCAGTTAAATGACCAGAAAACTACTTTCCTTGATAAAAAAATATTTAAATGAACATTTATTCAAATAATTTTTTTTAAAGATTTTATTTATTTATTTGAGACAGAGAGAATGAGAGACAGAGAGCACGAGAAGGAAGAGGGCAGAGGGAGAAGCAGACCCCCTGCCGAGCAGGGAGCCCAATGTGGGACTCGATCCCGGGACTCCAGGATCATGACCTGAGCCGAAGGTAGTCGCTTAACCAACTGAGCCACCCAGGCACCCTCAAATAAATTTGATACCTCAAACAGGCCATGTGTAATTTCTTTTGGTGACATTCCACCTATACATTCTTCCTATGTTTGGGAGCATTTCCCATATCATTAGTCTCTGCCACAGACCATAGATGCCAGAAGTATCTCACTGTCCCAGCCTCCTTTGTTGCTAGGGTATGGGGGAGTGACGTTGGGCTTCACCAATAAGATGCAGCCAGCCCATTCTCTGGGCTATACAGCAGAGATGTGGCAAGAGCTATGGGAGTGGGGACATTTCCTTTTCAAAGCAGCAACGGAGACACAAATGGTGGTGAATTTGATTGGGTGACAGTAACATGAGGTTTGCAGTCATGTAGTATGTCCTGGAGTCTTACTCCTGGTGACACAGTGTTCAGACCTGGTGTGGGCTTCCCAGAGATTACATGGGCTATCTGAAATTACTCATTAGATTACTTTTCTGTGTTGCTGGCAACCAAGAACAACAACTGATGTATCAACTCATCAGACTCTGTTCACTGGCAGCAACAAATAATCCAACAGATCAATACGGATTAAAAAATTGACTAGAAGGCATAGGGAATGGAGAAGGATCAGAATATAATGGCTTCTCGGAACACAAGAAAATAAGGAAGACCCCAGACTTCTTCATCAAAAACTTTATTTATATAAAATACAAGTTTTAATGTGGAATCAGTTCTCCTTCCTGACATTTAAAACCTGTCCAGAAGGAAAGGAATATATTTTTGTAGCTTGTCAATCTGCATGGAAAATAATAAGTAAAAACAATAAACAAGGCAAAATGTATCTTTGTGAAAATGATTCTATTGCTATTGTTAAATCAGGCACAAGAACTGATGTTATCACCATTGTTACTACTTTTATTTTTATTATAAACTATAAATTTCTTAGAAATCTCTCTTATACTTCCATAAATATTCTGTTCTTTTCCCCAGTAATATACAAAGCCAAGATAGGAAATTTTCACTTTTATTTAATTTCACTATTGGTATTTATTTTGCTACAAGTATTGTAAAAAAAAAAAAATAGCCAAGTTAAGGATCTAATTTAATACAACATAAGTAAACTTTGGAGAAACTAACCAAAGGATCTAATTATGATTCCATAAAACTTATTTTAGTCATATGAAAGAATATGTTCTAAGTTCCAAACAACAAACTTGTACGTGAAGTTTTGTAACATCACTGCTTGAAAACAGAATTTACTAATTTAAGCTTCTTCTATAAGTGAAATAATATGAAGTAGAAGTGATTAAACAATGTCATCACTGAACGTGAGAAATAAGTTTTTCATATTTGAAAGGATGAATGTTTCAGAATAGACTTTTAGATTAAAAAAATAGCTTTAATCTTAGTCTAGTTTTTGAGAATCATACAAGTTGCTGTCATAAGAGCCATGGAAATGCGATAGAAAAATAGAAAATGGCAATATTTGCAATATTAAATGCCAGATAATAAACTTTTGTTTAATTAAGAACTTATATAAAATCATTTATGTGATGCAATCAGCAATGAAAACTAGTGCCTTTGAATCTACTCTTAAACCTACGCTGTCTGAACATATGAACAAATCCACTCTGCAACAGTTGGAATCAATGACTCATTAAGAACTCTTTCAGAAAAAAAAAAAAATCAATGTATTTTAAACTCCCTCTACATAGAAAATACATAGGCCACTTTAGCAAGCGCTTAGAATATTTTCCCCCTATAAACACTTTTATTTGTATATTTGCTGGGCACCCTGTCATTTGTTACCCCAGTCTTTTTCTCTCTGCCAATTCTGCTTGTCTAATGAAGAGAAAGATTCCACAGCTCCTGTGTTTGGATTTAGTTTTCTTACTTTTTTTTTTTTTCATTTTGTGAACATTGATTTTTGAGGAGAGTTATACTGAAAAAAAGAGTGATT
The DNA here is from genome assembly GCF_011800145.1 of Mirounga leonina. NCBI lineage: Eukaryota > Metazoa > Chordata > Mammalia > Carnivora > Phocidae > Mirounga > Mirounga leonina. Next base: position 30,151,132 of record NW_023270320.1, on the reverse strand, counting down.
TGTATTCACGATTGAGGTCAAAGAATGCTTTCCTGAGTCAAACATTTTTAAGCACATCGTCTTATATTTTATAGATATAAAAAGAGGAAAAATAATGCAGAAAATCTCTGTAATATAAAGTGTAAGTTCTAAATTAAAAATTTATTTATATGGAAAATAATTTGGAGCAATACTTTTCAGTAATTTTTAAAATAATAATTTTTAAAATTCTACTTATGAAAGTAATCAGTATTTATTGATTGATTAATATAGAAGAATATCCTGTGCACTACAAAATTTCTGAAGACATAAAGCTTGTTTAATGGTTGATGTGCCCTTAAATAGTTGAGGACAGGCAGACACACTTAAAAACACACAAATAGTGTGGGAAATTGTATTAAAGAAATTTGTACAAGTTTGAGTCATAGCTTAGAAGAAAATGATCAATGATAACTGTATCTCAAATAACATATTTTTTGGAACTCAATCTTGAAAATTAATTGGTAATTCAGTAATTAAACAAAATTTAAGGAAATAAATTATGGGAAGAAAGAATGGACTATGTAAAGGCACAGAGGCATGAAACAGTATGTTTGGAACTACAGATCCTTTACGAGTTCTAATGTCTGAGGCAAATGTATTACACCGTTTCTTTCCTATTTTATTTAGTGAGATAAAATTCACATACTGTAAAATTCATTTTAATCATTGTTACGTGTATGATTCAGTGGTTTTTAGTGTATTCACAGTATTTTTCAACCATCATCACTACTTAATTCTAGATTATTTAATTAACCCCTAAAAGGAATTCCTGTAAGTAGTCAATCCCAGTTCCTCCTTCAACACCTGGCAACCTTTAATCTACTTTCTGTCTGGACATTTCATATAAATAGAATCATCCAATATATGGCTTTTTGTTTCTGGCTTCTTTCAGTTAGCATCATGTTTTAAATACCCATCCATGTTGTAGCATGTATCAATACTCCATTCTTTTTTTGGGGGGGGGCTGAATAATTCATTATGTGAATATACCACCTCTGTTTATCTCTCCATCAATTGATGGGCATTTGAGTTATTTCCACTTTTTGGTTATTATGAATAATGCTGCTATTTCCATTTGTGCATAAGTTTGATATGTGATTTTTTCATTTCTCTTGAGTATATGCGTAGGAGTACAATGATAAGGTCATATGAAATCTCTATGCTTACCATTTTGAAGAACTGCCAATCTGTTTTGCACAGATTGTACCACTTTACATTTTTATCAGTAGTGAAATAAATATATACTATTATATGTTATATGTATAATATGTTATATATATATAACATATAAACTATTATATAAGTATATATGTTATTTATATATTAAACAAGTGCTATAGGATGTAGAAAAATGTATATAATATATAATTATATATATATATATAATTATAGCCAACCTAGTGAGTACATGGTGGTATCTCACTGTGGTTTGATTTTGCATTTCCATAATGAATGAATATGTTGAGTATCTTTCATGTACTTATTGACCATCCATATATCATCTTTGAAGGAATGTTTATTCAAATACTTTGCTTATTTTTAAATTGGCTTATTTGTCTTTTTATTCTTAAGCTATAAGTGTTCTTCCTATTTTGTGGAGCCTAAACCTTTATCATATATAAGATATGCAAGTATTTTCTCCCCTTTTGCGTTGTCATTCACTTTCTTGATAGTGTCCTTTGATGCACAAAAGTTTTTACTTTTTATGAAGTTTAATTTATCAAATTTTCAAGTTCTTACTTTCTATGAAGCTTAATTTATCATTTTTTTCCTTTCGTTGCTTATGCTTTTGGTGTCCTATAGAATAAAGTGTTACCAAATCCAATGTCACAAAGATGTACACCAAGGTTTGTTTCTAAGAATTTTATAATATTAGCTCTTACATTTAGATATTAGACCCATTTAAAAAATTGTTTATTTAAGTAATCTTTGCACCCAACGTGGATTTCAAACTCATGACCCCGAGATCAGGAGCCACATGCTCTTCCACCTGAGCCAGCCAGGCGCCATCTTTGACCCATTTTGATTTAACTGTTATGTATGGTAGAGATCAAAATTCATTCTTTTGCATGTGGAGAGCCAGTTGTTCTAGCCCTTTGTGGAAAAGATGATTTTTCCCCCTCTAATGGTGATAGCATGCTTGTTGAAAATCAAATTTCATATATTTTTGGATATATTTTTGAACTTTCAATTATATACCATTTGATCTATCTGTTTATCCTTATGTCAATACCACAGTGTTTTGATCACTGTACTTTTACAGTAAGCTTTGAATTCGGGAAGTGTGAGTCCTCCAATTGTGGAGGACATTAGGAAATGTTATTACAGAGGGAATTGTATGGTATTGTTAATATCATTTTTCAGATTGTTCATAGTGTACAAATACAACTGATTTTTCGATATTTATCATGTGTCCTGCAACTCGACTGAACTCATTTATCAGCTTTAATCATGTGTATTCTATACATGCATGTGTATTCTTTGGGGGTTTTATGTATAAAGCCATGTTTTCTGCTAATATATATATAGTTTTTAATTTTAGGTATTCTTTTACAATCTTCATGTTTTTTATTTATTTTTTTCTTTACCAATTGCACTGGCTAGAACTTCCACTGTAAAGTTAAATAGAGGTGAGGAAAGAGGACATCACTAATAATCAGGGAAATGCAAATCAAAACCACATGAGATATAACCTCACACCTATTAGGATGGTAATTATAAAAAATAAAAATAAGATATCAACCATTGGCAAGTGTAGAGAAATTGGAACCTTTGTATACTATTGGTAGGGATGCAAAAGGGTATAACTGCTATTGAAAATAGCTTGGAAGTTCCTCCAAAAATTTAAAATAGAACCACCATATGATCCAGCAATCCCAATTCTGGGTATTTATCCTAATGAACTGACATCATGATCTTGAAGAGATATAAGCACTCCTATATTTATTGCAGCATGATTCATAATAGCCAAGATGTAGAAACAAACTAACTGTTCATTATTTCTTTGTGCATAAAGAAAATGTGGTAAACACAGAGGAATTCTATTCTACTTTAAAAACAAAGGAAATATAGCAATATGTCACAACATGGATGAACACTGACGACACATGACTTCCTTGTTGCCCAGGTATATGTCAGAGTTTTTAAAGCCTTTCTTCCCAAAGGTTTTAGTTGGTCTACTCTTTGCCCCAATTGTTATCTGTTGCTGTAGGCATTTGAAGCTAGAAATTTTTCTGTAAATGTTTTTGGCAATGTTCCCCCAAACAGTGGCTTTAAGCACTATTTAATTTCCCAATCAGGAGAGTTAAAGACACACCCTTTGACCTGTTCTTCCAGGCAGTCTCCAGACAAATCACACAAGAATTCTTTATCAATGAAGTCTGTCCTGCTCCCTCAGGTTCAGGGACCAGAAAAATGCAAATTATAATTTTTAAGTCTTCTACTGAAATGGAGAACAGAGGATAGGAATAGTATAAATTAAGACACCACAATTTTTGCTCTCACAGAGAATCAATGAGATTTGGTGGGGGAGGGGAATAGTTTGTTTGTTTGCTTGTTAGTTTTTTAAATGAATGCTTTACCAGATGGCTACAAGCTTTTGGTTGGGTTCTAGGATTACCAAACTCCTCCGAAAAAGAAAAGAAAAAAAAAGAGAGTTTCAGGTAGTTTTGCTATAGTTGTCACTGTTTTTAAAGAGAGTGGACTTACAGTGTTTCTTACTCTGACCCTTTCTCTGACATCACTCTACGACTTTGTTCCTTAAACCCTAATTATTACTCCTTAGAGTTGGTGGCAGGTTGAAGCATCCCTCTACAACTACCACCAAACGCAAATGTCTGTTCCGTAGGAGTCTGGGTAGAGCTGCTAGTGAAGAGCAACTTTCCTGTCCCTCCCTACAAAACACATTGGCTTCTGTTTTATAGCAGAGAGAGACTCTTCAGGGGATCTTAAGACCATCTTGCCCCTAGTAAGAAAACTGTCTATATTTGGGTCAGACTGTGGATCAATATATGTCCCAGAGACTGTTGAAACAATAGAGCAATTAATGGAGGCTGAGAGCTTGAACAGGAAACGTAATCCCTAAGGCACATTTAGGTGCAACATAATTAGTGAAAATCTTTCTAGTTCAGGGAGTTTAAACATAAGCTCTGAACTATCACTGGCTGACCACTGAATGACCTTGATCCAAGAGTGGTTCCTAGAAGTCAACTTCAAAGATTAAGTGAAGGAAAAGCTATTTGAGCAGAGCTATCAAAGTCTGCACACTGCAGGGAATATTAAGGTATGCTTTTTGTAGATGGCAATTTTTTCAGATGGAGATTGATTTCTATTGCTGGTTGCCTAAATGGATGCTGAATTTTGTCAAATGATTTTTCTGCATTCTTGGCAGGATCGTATGTTACTTTTTTCTTTTTTTCATCTGTTATAATGATAAACTACATTATTTGATATTCCATGTTGAACCAACCTTGCTTTCTTGGGACAAACCCATTAGATTGTGATGTATCACTCTTTGTATGTATTGCTGGATTCAATTTGCTAACATTTTAATGATGATTTTTCATATAATTCATGAGGGATATTGGTCTACAATTTTATTTTTTTTAAATGTCTGGTTTTGTTAATGTAATGCTGTTCTTATGAACTGACTTAGAAGTGTTTTCTCCTCTTGTATATACTTGAAAATGTTTAGTAGAATTGTTATTACTTCTTCTTTTATGTTTGGTAGAATTCACCAGAGAATACATCTGGAGTTTTCTTTTTTGGAAGGTATTTGAGTGAGAGTTCTGTTTCTTCAGTAGATAAAGAACTTTTTACATACATCTTCTTGTGGAAGTTTTGGTCGTTTGTATCACTCAATGAACTGGTCTTTTTTAACTAAAGGTTTGAATGTATGGGCTTAGAATTGTTTGTAGATTCTTTCATCATTCAATTAGTATCTGCAGAATTTATACTGATGTCTTCTCTTTCATTCATGATGTTGGTAACTTGTTTCTTCAATCGTTTTCTTGGTAATTCTGACTAGAGGTTGCTCAAATTTATTGATATTTTCAGAGTCAACATTCAGTTTCAATTTTTCTATTGTTTTCTATTTTTCATTTCATTGGTGTTTTTATTTTCTTTATGCTTACTTTACTTTTAATTTGTTCTTTTTTTAGTTTCCTATGGTGCAAGCTTAGAACACTGATTTAAGAAAGATCTTTTTCATTTTCTAAAGATTTTATTTATTTTGACAGAGAGAGAATGAGAGTACAAGCAGGGGGAATGGCAGGCAGAGGGAGAGGGAGAAGCAGGCTCGCCGCTCAGCAGGGAGCCCGATGAGGGCCTTGATCCCAGGACCCTGGGATCATGACTTGAGCCAAAGGCAGACGCTTAACCCTCTGAGGCCCTGATCTTTTTCATTTTTTAATTTTAGCAGTTAATGCTAAAAAACTTCTCTCTGAACACTGCTTTAATTTTATCTATATATAAATTTGGTATATTGTATTTTAATTTTAATTTAGTAAAAAATTTTTAATTAATTTTCCTTTACTTTATCTTTAACACATGGGTTATTGAGAATGTTTTATTTATTCCAAATTATTTGGGAGTTTCCAAATATCTTTCTACTATCGATTACTAGTTTATTTCTTTTATGATCCAATAACATAGTTTTATATATATATATACATATATACATATGGACATATATATACATATATATGTCCATAAAGTTTGCTTTATAGACTAAAATACAGTCACACTTGTTGAATATTCCATGTGTTTGAAAAGTATGTATACTCTAACGTTATTGAGTATTCTATAAATATCAATTAGGACAACTTGTTGACAGTGTTGTTCAGGTCTTCCAATATCCATACTAATTTTCTGCTTACTCATTTTATCAGAGATTGAGAGAGGAGTCTGAATTCTCTCATTGTAATTATGGAGTTGTCTATTTATCCTTTCAGCGCTCTTTGTCTTTGTCTCATATATGTTGAAGCTTTGTTGTTAGATGCATACAAATTTAGAATGTTTATGTTTATTGGAGAATTGATCTGTTTCTCATTATGCCATGTCCTTCTTTATTAGTGATAATATTCCTTATTTTGAAATCCAATATTAAATAGCCAAAATTTCTTTGGGTTAGTATTCACATCATGTGCCTTTTCCATCCTTTCACTTTCAACCAATGTTTGTCTTCATATTTAAAGTGAGTTTCTTTTTTTTTTTTTTTTAAGATTTTATTTATTTGTTTGACAGAGAGAGACAGCGAGAGAGGGAACACAAGCAGGGGGAGTGGGAGAAAGAGAAGCAGCCTTCCCGCTGAGCAGGGAGCCCGATGTGGGGCTCGATCCCAGGACCCTGAGATCATGACCTGAGCCGAAGGCAGACACTTAAAGACTGAGCCACCCAGGCGCCCCTAAAGTGAGTTTCTTATAAACAACATATACTTGGGTCTAGCTTTTCTATCCCATTGGACAGTCTCAGGTTTGAATTTGCATTTAGATCATTCACATTCAATGTTATTATTGAAATGTTTGAATTGAAATCTTCAATCATTTTAGCTATTTTCTGACTATTTTTTCAGGGTTTTTGTTTTGTTTTGTTTTTCCCCATTCTATCTTCTGCTTCTTGAATTCCTATAAAGTGGAGATTAGCATTTATTGGATTATTTGTCCCATATACTTGGTTGTTCTGTTTTTTTCATTACTTTTTTCTTTTAGGTGTCAGGATAATTTCTACAACTTCTTTTCAAGTTCACTGATTCTTCCCTCCTTTATATCATGTCCATCTTTATTTTATTATGAATTCTTTATCTCTTCCACTATGTTATCATTTCAAGCATTCCATTTCATTCTTATAGTTTGCATCTCTGTTGAAATTACTCAGGTGATTTTGCATGCTTTTTTCCATTAGGGTCTTTACAAATTAATGATAGCATTTTAAGTTTCCTATCCTATACTGCCAACAATTGTGTCATATCTCCACTTGATTCCGTTGATTGTTTTCTCTTTTGGAGGTGTGTAGCATTGGATCATCTTTTTTTGTAGTTCATAATGTTGTCTGAAAGCTGAGTCTTTCCTGTAAGAAAGCACAGACTAAAACACACAATTTTTATTCTTAGAAATTGGCACGCCTTTCTTCCTGCAAGGCTTGCAATATGGTGGTTTGTGTTAATCTAGTCAACAGTTGAGCTTGGCTCCAGGTTTGTTGTCACTAGGATTACCCCCAGTACACTAGAGTTTTCAAACCCCTTTAGTGAGACCATGTATTTAGTGTGAAGACTGGATTACTAAATATTTCTCAGTGTTCCCTGCAAGCTCACATATGTCTTCCTTTTGCACTGAACCTCAGAGAGAGTCAGCCCCTTACAGATATCACAGCGGTATTCCACTGTTCCATTTACTGAAAGTCTATTAGCTTGGTAGTGGAGGTGTGGAAGGTGTTATGTGTTCTGATTAAGCCACTGGTTAAGCCTGATTGAGACAGGTCTTGGCCTAGGCATATGCCTTTCTCAAGTGTTCCTGCCCTTCCTCCACATGGTAGTTCTGGTCCCAGCAGGAATCCTTGCCGTAACCACTAGTGATGGACAGTTTTATTTTGTTCACTTCTCTTAGCCATGATCAGCTTTCATTGTCCCCTAAAAGTGGCGGTGTTCCTTGCCTCTTCCCCCACCCATTAAGACTTTTGTTTCACAGGAGATTTTATAGGCTAAATTGTGTCTTGCATCCCCCGCAGTTTGAAGCCCTAAGCCCCAGGGTTACTGTATTTGTAGTTAGGACCACAAGGTTGTAAGGGTGGGGCCTTAATCCTACAGGACTAGTGTCTTTATAAGAGGAAGAAATAGCAGTGAGTTCTGTTTGCATGCTCAGAGGAGTGGCCATGTGAGGACACAGTGAGAAATTGGCCATCTGCAAGTCAAGGAGGAAGGCTTCAGAATGAATACTACTATGCCAACAATACCTTAGTCCTGGAATTCCAGCCTCCAGAACTGTGAGCAAGTAAATGTATATCATTTCAGCCACCCAGCCTAGGGTATTTTGTTATTGCAGCATGAGTGAACTAATACATGAAGACAGAAGAGGTAGATTGGAGTTTTGTGAGGCTCCCACAGTGGCTGTTCCTATCCTGCCCAAAACTTGTGCCATAAGCAAAGCTTTCCAGATACTTTTTCTAGGAGTCTGAATGTGTGCTAGGTAGGATTTGTGGGAAATGAGTCTTCAGAATTATAAACCACCCTCCTAGTGTCTGTGATCCTCAGAATCTTTCTGTTCTCTGCATTCTGCTCTCATGCACTCAGCCTCCCGCCATGGGTGTTCTATTCCACTTGGTTCTTTGTACTTGCATCTCACTGCGTCTGCTCAAGAAAAGCAAGTGCTCAGATCCCATCTCTCCACAAGGTACCTCTCTCTCCTCAGGCACAGGAGATGATTTGGTTGTCTTATAATCTAAGTTCTCTGTGGATTCATGACTGGTTGTGAATTTGCAGTTTGTTTGACTTCTGTGTGTTTGGATGCATTTCCCCCCCTCTGTAAATCCCTGAGGAGAAAATCAAGTCTCACATGCTTTCTATATATTTGTCTTTTTGTACTGCAGGCTGGGTAATACGTTTAGGTATATATTAAATATCACTGATTTGTGTTTAGCTATTTCTAAGCTGCCATTTTAAAAAAGAATGGGCTTTTAAATTTTAATAATTATAGTTTTATTTCTTTTAGAATAATTTTAATTGTGGAAATCTAATTTTGATTTTTTTTACAAATAATCTTCCTTATGGTTTCTATTCCCCTCTGTATTGCTCTATCATGTTATTCATATTTAATTTGTTATCTGAAATGATAATCCCAATATCTAATATCTAATGATAATCCTAGTATCTAATACCCGTAAGTCTTATTTTCTTCTTGTTTCTCTGGTTTCTCACTCAGATTTATTTACTTGTATAAATTTTTTTAAAGATTTTATTCATGGGGCACCTGGGTGGCTCAGTTGGTTAAGCGACTGCCTTCGGCTCAGGTCATGATCCTGGAGTCCCAGGATCGAGTCCCGCATCGGGCTCCCTGCTCGGCAGGGAGTCTGCTTCTCCCTCTGACCCTCCCCCCTCTCATGTGCTCTCTCTCATTCTCGCTCTCTCAAATAAATAAAATCTTTAAAAAAAAAAAAAGATTTTATTCATTATTTGAGAGAGAGCGAAAGAACACAAGAGCAGATGGGAGGGGCAAAGGGAGAGGGAGAAATAGTCTCCCTGCTGAGCAGGGAGCCAGAAGCTATGCGTGGGGCTCCATCCCAGGACCCTGAGACCACTACCCAAGCCTAAGGCAATACTTAACCAACTGAACCACCCAGGCGCCCCTTTACTCGTATAAATTTTTATAACTATGGATTGAGTAGTGTACTCTGTAAAACTGAACTATCCTTGAATGCCTAGAATAAAACATGTTTGGTCATCTTAAAACTCTCCTATATTAGTTTTCTCAGTATTTCATTTGATATTTCACAAATAAGACTGATATGTAATAATCTAGAGTAGTTTTATGACTATCACTTATTTAGTTTTAGCCTCCATCTTAGTCTTTGTTTGGAACAGCTTAATTGTCATAAGATTTATCTTTTTTATGAAAGGTGTTTTATAATAGATCGATAAAAACCTTTGAGTCTGCTTTTAGGTATAGGTGTTTAATCACTCTTAGAATATCCTTCCTCGTTATTGATCTATCAATTTTTCTACTTTTCCTCCAGTACCTTTTGATAATTTGCATTTCAAAGAAAATATTTTAATCTAAGTTTTTTAAAATTGCTTTCGCAATTGTAGTTCCTTCTTTCATTATTTTGTTTGTACTATTTATGTATTACTATTATTATTTTTATTATTATTCTTTATTTAAAACATTTTTAAAAGTAGTCTTGGCTAAGTAGCCTTTTAATCTGGACTTTTTTTTTAATTTGGACTTTAAAAAAAACATCATTTGTATTACTTTTCTAAATGTATCTTATATTTGTTTCCTGTTTTGTTTTTTTTTTAATCTGAGGAGCCTATCCTTATTAATTTATTTGGGTAGGTTTATTTTTTTCTTTTCTAAGCTACTTGGATGAATGATGGTGTTAATGTCGACAGTCATCATTCAATTATTAAAATATACTAATAAAATATTAATACCCATTTGATCTAAAATAATGAATGCATATATATGGTACATTTATTTATTTAAAGAAAGCCAAAACCTTTGTTAAAGACATATATTATCCACAAAAAAACAGAAGTACAGTGTCTACCAATATGAGTATGGTGTGATCTTTTTTTTCATTATGTTATGTTAATCACCATACATTGCATCATTAGTTTTTGATGTAGTGTTCCATGATTCATTGTTTGCATAACACCTAGTGCTCCATGCAGAACATGCCCTCCTTAATACCTATCACCAGGCTAACCCATCCCCCACTCCCCTCCCCTCTAGAACCCTCAGTTTGTTTTTCAGAGTCCATCGTCTCTCATGGCTCTTCTCCCCTTCTGATCCCCCCCCTTCATTCTTCCCCTCCTGCTATCTTCTTCTTTTTTTTTTTTAAACATATAATGTATTATTTGTTTCAGAGGTACAGGTCTGTGATTCAACAGTCTTACACAATTCACAGCACTCACCATAACACTTATCCTCCCCAATGTCTATCACCCAGGCTCCCCATCCTTCCCACCCCCCACCACTCTAGCAACCCTCAGTTTGTTTCCTGAGATTAAGAATTCCTCATATCAGTGAGGTCATATGATACATGTCTTTCTCTGATTGACTTATTTCGCTCAGCATAATACCCTCCAGTTCCACCCACGTCCTTGCAAATGGCAAGATTTCATTCCTTTTGATGGCTGCATAATATTCCATTGTGTATATATACACCACATCTTCTTTATCCATTCATCTGCTGATGGACATCTTGGCTCTTTCCACAGTTTGGCTATTGTGGACATTGCTGCTATAAACATTGGGGTGCATGTACCCCTTCAGATCCCTACATTTGTATCTTTGGGGTAAATACCCAGTAGTGCAATTGCTGGATCATATGGTAGCTCTATTTTCAACTTTTTGAGGAACCTCCATACAGTTTTCCAGAGTGGCTGCACCAGCTTGCATTCCCACCAAAAGTGTAGGAGGGTTCCCCTTTCTCCGCATCCCCGCCAACATCTGTCGTTTCCTGACTTGTTAATTTTTTAATTTTAGCCATTCTGACTGGTGTGAGGTGGTATCTCATTGAGGTTTTGATTTGTATTTCCATAATGCCGAGCAATGTTGAGCACTTTTTCATGTGTCTGTTGGCCATTTGGATGTCTTCTTTGGAAAAATGTCTGTTCATGTCTTCTGCCCGTTGGATCATTTGTTCTTTGGGTGTTGAGTTTAATAAGTTATTTACAGATTTTGGATACTAGCCCTTTATCTGATATGTCATTTGCAAATATCTTCTCCCATTCTGTCGGTTGTGTATGGTGTGATCTTGATCTCAGTTTCTTGTAATCCTAAAGACATTCCAGTTGAACCTGTGAAATTCATCCCACTGCAACATTAAGGTGTTTTTGAAGAAGTTTAGTTTACAACTAAGGAGACCATTTAGAAAAATTTTGATAAGTAAACATAGGGTAGAAGTCACAAGTTTCTTAATTTAGTTGAAATAGAAAAGTACTGAGAAAGGGCTAGACATGAGAGTCTCTTTAAATGGGAGCCAATATTATGTGCAACTGATTTCTTTTTCTAAGAAAAATGGTATAGATTACACTGAGTCTGAATGGGTCACATTTAGTCTGAGGTTTCAAACTCAGGGACAGAGCTCATTATGAGCATTATTAAAAAGAAACTTAATCACTTGAAAATTCATTACTGGATTTGAATTTCCCTCTTCAATAGAAATAAACTGTACTAGAGATGCTAAGACCAGAAAAAGAATATGGAAACTTTTTGTCAAAATGTGCACATCTCTAGTTCATTCCCTTAGAAAACAATTGTTTTTCCAGAAAAAATTATTACATACATCCCCTAAGATTTTTGTGTTTATTTCCCACTGGCTCATATGCTCTCAGAATGTATTCTGAAAATAACACTGTTAGTAATATTATGTGAAACTATTTATAGAAACTGTATAAAAATCCACAGAAAACTAAGAAAATGGTAGATATTACTTGGAAAACCAAGATACATATCTGCTTTCAGGAGTCAATGTTATATTCATATTAGATAAAAAAGATATTTTCAAGCTTCTGTTGTTGAGGTTTGATCTATAAAGAAATATGTCTCATGTTTCCAGGAATAGAGCCTAAACTTGAAGTTATCTATTTTAAAATTATACTTTACATTTTTTTAAAGATTTTATTTATTTATTTATTAGAGAGCGAGCGAGAGAGAAACAGCATGAGAGAGGAGAGGGTCAGAGGGAGAAGCAGGCTCCCCGCTGAGCTGGGAGCCCGATGTGGGACTCGATCCCAGGACCCTGGGATCATGATCTGAGCCGAAGGCAGTCGGTTAACCAACTGAGCCACCCAGGCGCCCCTATACTTTACATTTAAATAGTGGTTTATAGTTTATAAAGTGGTTTGTCATGTATTGCTGCAGTAAGATTCTGACAATTCTAGGAAGAAGATAAATGAGGTGCTCCCGCCATTGTATACAGGAGGAAGTTAAGATTGGAAAAGGATGGACACTGTTCTGATATTGGTTTTTGAAGTCCACTCCACTGCCTGTGGCATCCCTAAATGAGCAGAAGTCCTGTGCTACCCAGCGATGGACAGAGAAGTCTTTTATAAGAGTGGCTTAAAATGCTTCAGTTGTGGAATTACTTAGAGCTGTAGCATAATATAACCTATCTATACTGGTACTCAGATCACTTCTGCTTATGTGGTAATTACTATTAAAATAGGCAGATGATAAGATGCATGGTGTGGCGGTGCAGTAATTTGTTTGAACCTCCTTTCAAAAACAGCAAAAATTGCTGATTTTCTAATATGCAGAATTTAAAAAAGGGTAATCACCTAGGATATTTTTTGGAGCACGATTGCTAAGCCTCTTAAATAAAAATTCAGTTTTAATTATTCCATCAGATCTGTCTAACAGCCGTTAGCTGAGTGTTCTCTATTTGAAAATCCAAATGTAATTCAACTGGTTTTGAGAGATTGAGTGTACCTAATTGTCTAACTTGATTTCTGGCTTCCTTGCAGTACCTCCACCCCCCAAAGGAGGGGGTCCTGTTACTTTCTATGAGCTCAGAATTTGAGGAATTTGGGAATTTTGTTGCACTAAATTCTTTCAGATTTTATAGTTTGCCATATTATTGGAATTGGAATTATGTTAGTGGCAGTGTATTAAATGTTAAAGGATCATGTATATTTATGTATCTACATTTATGTGTATATATTATCTGTCCAAATACTTTGTTTAGGAATCTGTGATTATATCATTTGCCCATCAACCAATTAGAAAACAAATACAAAGGCAACCTCAAAATCACTTTATTTCTTGCCTTGTTTAATTTCAGATTCATGATTACCATCGATCTTTATGCTGCATCCATGGTGTGGTGGCTCTGGGATAGTCAACTTCACTGGCCTCTGTGTTTTTCCATATGAAAACTCGGTGTGGTTGGTGTTGTAGAAAGCCCAATTTAGAAAGGTGGGAGCTGAGAGTCCAAGTCACATATTAGTTACAAATAATGACAAGTCAAATACATCCTTGAATCATAATTATAAACTATTTTTCTGTGAGTAGAACATCATGGTTTTTGTTGTTGTTGTTTAGGAAAAAAAAAAGGGAAGAGTGAGACTTTGCCTCTGTATCTGCCACACAAATGAGCATATTTGGGATGTTTTGGGTTTGGTTTCCTGTTCGTGGTCTAGAGTTGTGTCCCAGCTGCCTCTGGGGCTCATCACTGGGGCCAGGTCTCAGCAGGCTGTGGTATCAGTTCTAACACTCTGGGTCTTTCTGTTCTGTTTCTGGTCCATGACAACTTAAAAATATAGCTTAAATGAGTTTTAAGCCTTTAAAAAAAAATCATTTAAACTATCAGCATAGTATTTGGGTTTTGGATGGGTAGAATAAGAAAGGTCCAAGGTAACTGGAAATTCGTGCATATTGCTTTGTTTCCTATGGCATAAACATAATTTGTATTTGTAAATGTATCCATTTTACTCAGTGTGACACCTAGAACAAGAATCCATCTTCTTTTTTTTTTTTTAAAGATTTTATTTATTTATTTGAGAGAGAGAATGAGATAGAGAGAGCATGAGAGGGGTGAGGGTCAGAGGGAGAAGCAGACTCCCTGCCGAGCAGGGAGCCCGATGCGGGACTCGATCCAGGCACTCCAGGATCATGACCTGAGCTGAAGGCAGTCGCTTAACCAACTGAGCCACCCAGGCGCCCAAGAATCCATCTTCTTACCATCAATGTAAGAAAGTTATCTACTAGGTTATCACTTATACTAGGTATTACCAAACTTTAAAAAAAATGTGGCCAGTCTTTTTTAGTGAAAATGGAACATTTTTCTCTTATTCTGATTGTGGTGAGATTTTAACCAACTTTCATGAGTTTGTTAGCCATTTGTATTCCTACTTTGTTGCTACTTATATTTTATTTGGGGATGATGGCTTTTCTTTATTGGTGTTTAGGAATTCACTTTAAATTATGGTTATAAATCTATATCCTGTTGCATAAGTTGCAGATATGTTTTGCCAATATGTAACATAAGCATTAATTCTGAATATGCTATTCCACTGACAGAAGTATATGTGTTCACATCTGTCTACTTTTTCTTTTCTAACCTCTGGGATTCCTCATTATGTAAAGCTCTTAAGCATAGTGCCTGGAACTACATAAGCAATGCAAAATCATTAGCAGTTATTATTTCTTTTGCTTTCAACGAAATTATCCTGAATTAGAGGTGAGGGCTTCATTTAGTAGCAAATTTTTCTAAAGGCAGGTACTCTAAATGCAGGGAAGGAGAACATTTTCTACACACATGTACTTTATAATTAATTACCTAAGGAACGGTTAGTTTCCCACAATTATTTCTGTTCATTTTAGTCTGTTGATAGCAGGGGAGTTTCACTGTATCTCTAATGGGAAGAAGGATGTCCAAAGATGGTTTTAATGGTGGGAGATTTTCCATCAAATCTCAACTAAAATTTTCTATCAGTTTCAGTTCCATCAGTGCTATAATTAGGATGCTCTGGCATCATTATGAATTTATTAATTTTCTTATTTTCTTATAGTCTGATATTTCAGAGAATTTAGGGGGAAGTTTTGGTAAACACACTCAATCTTCAGTCTTGAAGTAGAGATTTAATTTTTTGCCTTCATAAACAAAAATCTCACTTTAGTTCTTTTTTTTTAATTACAAGGAGATGAAAAAGGTACAACTATTTATTGATGATAGGAAACAAATTGAAAAATATGTGACTCATAAGTTACAGCAAAAGAAGTTTGAAGAACATCAAGAAAATGCAAATAAAGAGAAAGAAGGTTTGGCAACATTTACGATATACCTATTGATGTAGAATATAAATAAGAAACACAGAAACCACACAATGAGTTTCATTCTTTATTGAAGATATGTCACATGCACCAAAATAAAATATAGAGCAACAATTTTAGCTGTACTATATAATTCATAATAAACAAAAACTCTAATAAATAAAAGAAAAATTTACAAAAATTATGAAAGGGAAACTTTATCACATAGCACTAATATTTTCTTTAAATCAGTTATGAGTTAGATCATTAAAGTACAAAATGTAGGGGATCTGAATAACATTATAGCCATATATCATACTTCCTTTCTGAGAATGAATATTTATTTTCAATCACTTGATGGAAAAATGAAATAGATTATAAAGTATGCTTTCATATAATTTATTTAGGAGAAATCCTGTAGACTTGTTCACTGACCATGTGATATAAATAAAACAAAATTTATAAATTAATTTTAAAAAGAAAAAGAGGACTTCTAGTACCACAGTCAATATTACCATGTATTAAAATTTAGAAATCAAAGGAAAAAAAAGAATATTAACTTAAAATGTATGCAGTGTAAACATAACCATTAATAGAAATGCATGCTAGTCTTAAATTATTAGATTATGAGGTAGGATGAATGACAATAAAAGAAAAATGTCTCTCAGACTTTTAAAACTGGAAGAGCAAAAAGCCTAAAATAATATTATAAAATATTTAGTAAGAATTTTAGCTGAAATTAATACTATTAAGAAAAAAATTAGAAGCACTATGTATTACTTACAAATCTGTTTCTAATATGACTAAAATATATACTCACATGTCACACCAGTATTAAAAAAAAAAAGAAAGAAAACATAAAAAATATTTGGGAAAATAATGTTGATATAATTATAGGTATAGAAGATACTTATATCTTATTTTTTAAATGATGATATTTTATTACAAATAATTAAAAATCTTTATGTAAAATTCTGTTCTAAAAAAATTACCTAATTAGATCAAAAGAATGAGAAAAGCAATTGCATAGAAATTTATTATAAAAAGAATAATGGCAGCAAGATGGAGGAGTAGGAGATACCAGCCTTAGTCCTACAAAAATAACTGGACAGTTATTTCTAAAGGTAAATATCCCTAGAAGGGCTCAAGTGTTCAATTGATAACAACAGTCACCCACTGCATTAAATAACAAAGAAAAATCACCTGCAAAACAAAACAAACCAGTACACAAAAACCTTGGAATTTGCATGACATTTCATTAGATATCCAAGAACAAATTTAGTGTATCATTTTATCACTAATTATGAGATAGAATGTATAATATAATATTCACAAATATACCACAACTGTAGCTATATTGAAGTTAATTTGCAAGAAAATTGTTGAAGCAAGACATGATTAATATTTTTCAAGTATTCTAAAGGGTATTAGAGACCAGATATTAAAGAAGTAGATGATTAGACAAATGATATTCATTGTATTAATTGTATTTCCAAAAAAGCCATGTCTATTTTCTTGTGTTTGCCCCTTAAGATCCACCTTTCTCTTGCCTCTTTCCCTTTATGAGGGGAACCAGAATATGGACTACATGTTACATAAGAAAGCGGGGCTTTCTTACCCAGTGATTTCTGGTTAGGTTTGGACAATGAGAAGTGCTAGCAAGAAGGTGGCGGGGGAAGTAGAGTTTTAGTATGTATTGATTGCCTTGACCCTTCCCAGCATACTCACCTTAAGTTGGCTGTGAACCCTAACTAGATGTAGCTCACTTCTCTCCTATGGCCTAAGGATGGCAAGCCTTACTACTTCCACTTCCAAGCACCCACTCTTCTATATGTAACCCTTAATATGTAAAAATTCTTCACAATATCTTCTGTTTTGTTTTTTTTTTACCATGCCCATCTGCTTCCTGTTGCAACCCTGACAGATTCAAAGGCAATTCTCTGTAAATGAATTTATAACTTTATCAAAATTACAATCTTTTAAAACTTGTTAAAATAAATCTGCAGGTGAAAATGTGTTTTGTGTTTTTTTTTGAAAATGTGGTGTTTTTTAGAAAATTAGAATTGTATAGGCAGACTTGCACTATTAAATATTAAACATAAAAAACATAATGATCAAAACAGTATGGTAATAATTTAAAAATTAAGATAAAGGGAACAGGATGTGCCAGAAAAAAACCCTAAATGTGTCTATGTGTGTATATCTACATGGTGGAGAAGAGGAGAAACAGGCTGAGAGAAAGAGATTATAGTATCATAGTACAACTATTTCCAGAGTTTTCCCATAAGCGATATTTCAGGAAAAGCCTTTAATATTCTTTTTATTTGCTATCTGCCTTTTATTTTTTATATTTTTATTTTATTTTATTATGTTATGTTAATCACCATACATTACATCATTAGTTTTTGATGTGTTCCATGATTCATTGTTTGTGCATAACACCCAGTGCTCCCTCCAGTCAGTACATGCCCTCTTTAATACCCATCACTGGCTAACCCATCCCCCCACCCCCCTCCAAAGCCTTTAATTTGAATCATGCCTGCTCAACCAGTGATGGGATAGAAATAAGAAAATAGAGAAGCAAATTACAGTATAATATGATTATATTTGAAATCATGAGAAAAAGTCTGAGCCTTGGACATTCACATCATAAGAGGATGGGGACGTGAAAAGAAATCTGCAAAGGAATCTGAAGGGGGAAAGAAAACAAGGAGATTTTATATCAAGAATTGGTGTAAATATGCAACAATGGTAATTGTATAAATAATTTGTAATATAGTCAGTTGAGATCATTGTAAACAGCTGATAAAAATCAGATTTAGGAAATAATGATAGGGAAAAATATTCTTAATATAATCTAAATAAATAAAATAGGTGATATGCATTGAGAATACTTTCATTTTTATTAATCTCATGTTTGCATATAAATATATTTTGTATTATATAAAAATGTTAAATTATAAGATGGATATAACAGATTAATATATGATGTTGATATTTATGCTTTTCTGTATTTTCAGAATTGCCTATAATAAATACATACTATTCTAATATATATGATATATTAGATATCATATATATTAGATATATGATATATTAGATATATTAGATATATATAATATATGTATACATATATATGATATATTAGATATATTAGATATATATATAATATATATATAATATATATATAATGATATAATAACTGCAACAAAATACATAATTCAAAAATAAAACAAAACATGAAACTGACTAAAAATCAGTTTTTGTTCAGAAAAATTTTCTAGAACTATTTAGACCAGTACAAGATATCAGAAGCCTAGAATAATGAACATTTTGATGCCAACTCTTAGTTAACAGGTAAATGAAAATCATGGACATTGTGTTACTGATGTTTTACAGGGCAGTTCAAATTTTCTTTGTAATTAGATCAGTCATCTGAAAGAGAGGAGGACCTAACTTATTATAAATGTGTTGGGAGCAACTGAATCTTCAAAAGTGTACAAGTTTTTGAGAACTTTTTTATTAAAGTAAAACAATTTTTAGGAATCCTATGAAGTTTGCAGCTTAATTAATTTTTGCAGTATAACCACAAGTATGTAACCATTTTTCCAATATTTTGTAAATAAAACTATACCACCACAATGGAGACTTCCCCTCATGTGCTGTCTCAGATGCAAATGCCTCCGAAATAACCACTATGCTGACTCTAGTATTTGGTTAGATTTTTATTTTTCACCTTCCTGTTTTGAACTTTATGTAATGAAATCATAAAATATGTCCTTTTTTATATCACATTTGTTTCACTCAACATTTGTTTGGAAATTCTCCAATTTGTTGTGTTTAATAGTAGCTTGTTAATTTACATTGCTCTATAGTATTCTGCTGTATGAATACACCAACATTTGTCTATCTGATCTGTTGTAGATGGATATTTGGGTTGGTCCCAGCATATGGTTTTAATAATTTGTACTGCTGTGAACCTCCTTGCACATGTCTTTGGTGAACTTATGTACACATTTCTGTGGAGTATATTCCTAAAAGGGAATTGTTGGGCCATAAGACACGTATTTTCAGTGTTAGCAGATAAGGCCGGTTTTCTCAAATGTTTCCATGAAATTGTGAGCTCATCAACAGAATATGGGAGTGTTTTAATTCTTTATTAATAGCACCGTATGCTATCATCTCTTGATTTCAGTTCTTCTGTGGGCATAGAGTGGTAACATTTTGTTTTAATTTGTATTTATCTGGTGAAGAATGTGGTTAAGGAGATTATCCTGTTTACAGTGTGTGTATCATCTTCCATGCAGTACCTGTTCAAGTCTGAGGAATTTATCTCTTGGATTTTCTTTTATTTACTTATTGATTTGAACATGCCTTGTGGATATAAGATACATACATTTTTTTCCACTTAAAGGTGGTTTGCTTACTTGCTTTTTTTTTTTTTAAAGATTTTATTTATTTATTTGAGAGAGAGAATGAGATAGAGAGAGCATGAGAGGGAGGAGGGTCAGAGGGAGAAGCAGACTCCCTGCTGAGCAGGGAGCCCGACGCGGGACTCAATCCAGGGACCCCAGGATCATGACCTGAGCCGAAGGCAGTTGCTTAACCAACTGAGCCACCCAGGCGCCCGCTTGCTTGCTCTCTTTAGGGTATTTTGGGCGGTACATGGATTCTTCATTTTAATAAAGTCCAATTTATCATTTTTTAAATAAATAGTGCTTTTGGGTTCCCCTTAAATATTCTTTCCCTGCCTAACAATCATAGAAATATTTGTCTATATTTTTATCCAGAGGTCTATTAACATTCACATCTAGAAATAATGCTTAGGTATAAAATCTGTTTATATTAATTTTTTTATGATACAAGAAAGGGATCAAGATGTATTTTTTCCATATGACCATATCTCAGTCCATTGTTTTTAAAGTATTCATTTTATAAACCCATATTGATGTATATATGCAAAGATCTCTATTTCTATCAATCTATTTATGTGTATATTTACATATAGATGCATCTTTATGTTTGTATATATGGAGATACAAAGTTCATACACATACCTGTGTATGCATATTGGCATATATATGCCATATATGAATATACACACATTTATATATAGCTTGTTACTTACTGATTATGAATAAGAGGTTATTCTTCTTCTCATTACTGTGAAATGCACATTTTTAAGGTGCAAAATGCTTAATTACTGATGAATAAATTTAGTTACCAAAAGGGTAGGATAAACACTCCTCTGTTACCTTTTATAGATTTTGAGTATTTGAATATCTTAATCTTTCAACCACCGTGTACAACTGATGAGACAGATGTATTGAACATGCTGAGGAGATGACTCTTGTACGTTAGAAGTCCTATGACATCCAAGACCATACAAGAGAAAGACAAGGGTTTAATCTGTTCACCAAACTCTGATTCCACTGCTTCCAATCTCATTGGTTATAACATGAAATGCTAAATTTCTCATTTCATAATAATAATGAGCACACTTAAGAATTCAGTCATGTTAGTAGGTACAGTGAAGTGAATACCAGCACACATAGTGCACTAGAGTTTTCAAAGGTGTTAATGAGTGACAGACTGTTGCTATCTTTATAGGGTTTGACTTTGAAGAATAGTAGACACAGACAAGTCAAGGCAAGCATTAATTATTCTGGCAACGGAACAAAAGTTCATATTAGGATTTGGGGCTTTATTGTTGAACTTCACTAACCTCTAATGTCTTTTCAAGCTAAGAAAGTGTAAATAATATTACACCAAAAATATAAGCCTTAAAAGTAGAGAATTGGTTAAGTTACTGTAACATTACTGCAAAACTACTGTTATGTAGAAAATGAGGCTTAAAGGAAAAGAAACATACTTAAAAAACATTTATTCAGGACTATTAAATAAAAACACAAAGCTTAATGATAATCATTCTTAGAAAAATGTGCCCTGAATTATCACTAGCCTTACCAAATAATCTTAGAAACTGTTCATAGTTTTTATTTTAAATATCTTTAAATTTCTCCAAAATTTATTTTTGGGAATGCATTTATTCACCAAGTTGCAAGACAATTGCTTATATAGTCACTGAAATGTTGAAGGAAGGTTAATGTAAAAGGATTTTTGGAAATCGTAATTATTTGAATTTTGGATCATAACCATATGTTTCTTACAGTTATGTACAAATAATACTCTTCAAAATGATATAAATATAACAAGGTCAAGATAAATGTCAATATTTTTATATATCAACACTTAATTGCTTTTGCCTGTACTTTAATCTTATTTCAGTCTTATTATTACACTTTGATTAGAATGCATATTTCATATACATCTTGAATTATATCTTATACTTAAACATCTACATTAGTCCTCTCTCTTCCTCTCTCTTTCTCTCTTTCTTTCTTTCTTCCTCTCTTTCTTTCTTTCTTTTTCTATTTATTAGGCTACATGTTAATTAAAGAGGTGGGGGGAACACACCTACTCATTTTGAAAGGTGACTTTGTTGACAATATCAGAAAATAAAAGACTCTCATACATGAATTTCAGACCTTATTTGATCATCTTTCTCAATACTTTCTCAATATGAGCTTACTCATCCTGATAATACCTCATTTTTTTTGTAAAAAGGAAAGAATAATAATGATATATTTGAATGAAATAAAGGATTCCATAGATTGAAGAGAGATATGAATTTTCTGTTTAACTTATTTCAGGAAAACATACAATAAATACCATTCACCACTGATTCCAAAATATGTTCCATGTAGACTTTACTAGTGAGTTCTCTTATTCTATATAAATGTTATTCTTCATTCTATTCATTATTCTTTATTCTATTAGCAATTATATTTCAGTCTTATGAATGTTATTACTAGAACATATATTGTTGAAAAATATTTTGTTGAGGTTTAATTGACGTACAGCACTATGTAAGTTTAAGGTATACAGCATAATGATTCAATTTACATACATTATAAAATGATTACCACAATAAGCTTACTTAATATTCATCATCTCGGGGCGCCTGGGTGGCTCAGTTGGTTGGGCGACTGCCTTCGGCTCAGGTCATGATCCTGGAGTCCCGGGATCGAGTCCCGCATCAGGCTCCCTGCTCGGCAGGGAGTCTGCTTCTCCCTCTGATCCTCCCCCTCTCATGCTCTCTGTCTCCCATTCTCTCTCTCAGATAAATAAATTAAAAAAAAAAAAATCTTTAAAAAAAATATTCATCATCTCATATAGATACCTCCCAAAAAGAAAGAAAAGACTGTTTTTTTTCTTGTGATGAGAACTCTTAGGATTTCCTTTCTAACTTTCAAATGTACCATGAAGTCGTGATAACTGTAGTCATCACGTTGTATATTGTATCTCTAATACGTTTTTATCTTATAAATGAAAATTTGTACCTTTCACACTTTCCATCTTCTTTGAAAAAATGTCTATTCATGTTCTTTGCTCAATTTTTAAATGGATTAAAATTTATTTTTATTTTTATTTTATTTATTTATTTTTTTGCTATTGAGTTTTATGAGTTCCTTATATAGTTTGGATATTAACCTCTTACCAGCTGTATGGTTTACAAATATTTTTTTCCCATTCCATAGGTTGTCTTTTTATTTTGTTAATCGAGTCCTTTTCTTAGCAATTTTTATGTACAATCTTATATTCACTCTTTACAATGCTTTGGCTTTTAATTTTAATAAAATATATTTTCAGAACTTCCATCATAGTTTTCAAATTCTATGACACAAGAATTTGATTTCAATGTCTATGACACATTCTCTCTAACTCCCTGTGATAATCCATGCATTCAGTTAAAAGATGCTGACTGAATACACTCTATGTCCTGGACAAAGATCGAGGCATGTTGGGCTCAAGAATGAGCCCACCAAACAAGCCCTGGTTCTCCTGGAGCTGATGTCACCTGAGGAGCTGATGTACTTTGAGGACCAATAAAATATGCAAATAATAAAGAGCATATTTTGTATCTTGAGAAGTTCTAGAAAGATAACCAGATAGGATAATAAGATAGAAAAACAGAGAAGGAAAAGAAGGCTCTCTGAGGTGACATTTGAGTTGAAATCCAAATAACAAGAGTGACTGGACGGCTCAGTCAGTTAAGCATCTGCCTTCAGCTCAGGTCATGATCTCAGGGTCCTGGGATTGAGTCCCACATCAGGCTCTCTGCTCAGTGGGGAGTCTGCTTCTTCCTCTCCCTCTGACCCTCCCCACTGCTTGTTTGGTCTCTCTCTGTCTCTGTCTCAAATAATAAATAAAATCTTTAAAAAAGAAAGAAAAGAAATCCAAATAACAGATAAGTCATTCACATGACATATTGTAGACTTCATGTAAAGGAGTGGGGATTGAAGCAACCCTGAGTCAGAAGCAAGCTTGGTGTGTTAAGGAAATAAAGGGACAAACTAGGGCTGGAGCCTAATGAACAAGGAGAGAGAGAAAAATGAAGTTGGGGAGCTCATGAGAAACAGTGGCAAGAGACTTTGAATGAAACAAAGTTGCCTTCAAATTTAAATTTTAAAAAGTTACTTTGAAAAGGAATGAGCTGAAAATCTTAGGAAGAAAATATATTTATTAAATTTTTTTTAAAAAGTAGTTAGAATATATAATGTAACTACTAGGTTAGTTAGTATTCATGGGGACCCCACTGATTATAATTAATGTGCTAAAATACTGAACCAGAAAAATTTCCTAGAATGTAATATGGATAGCCAAAAAGAAGGAAAATAGGAGGGCGATGTAGAAGATAGACTGAGAAATCGAAAAACTAGTCATACAAGAAATCCAGAAGGAAGAATAGAGCTCATTTGTGTGTTAAGGAATATGGTTGATCCTCAAAAACAAAACCAAACAAAAATTTGGGATTAATAAGATCCTTACAAAATGCATGTGACTATTTAGAGACTGTTTTTATAAATACCAGGTTAAAAAAATAGCTTATTCTCCCTCTGCTCACACTACCACTGTCTACAGACTAATTCCTGGGTGAGTTGGCCCTTATTCTCTTCACAATTAATGGTGCTGTGAATCAGAAGCATCTAATGTAAGTGCTGGTATCCCTCTCTCAGATCTACATAATTCTGACCATAAAAAAGAAAACTTTTGGGGTGCCTGAGTGGCTCAGTCGATTAAGGGATGGACTCTTGGTTTCAGCTCAGGTCATGATCTCAGAGTCACGAGAGGGAGCCCCAAGTTGGGCTCTGTGCTCAGTGTGGAATCTACTTGTCCCTATCCCTCTGCTCCTCCCCGCCCCACCCCTGAATAAATAGATAAAATCTTAAAAAAAAAAAAAAAAGAAGAAGAAAACTTTTACTCAAAAATCTGTATTTTGTGTGAATCCTCCAAGCGATGTCATCTGACAAATAGCTTTGCAAATTTTGGCATGACAGACTGTTTTCTGCCTTTCATTCAACTGGGTAGTCATGTTGTCCAGGGAATCTCCAAATGGCAAAGATCATTTCACTAAATGAGGTTAAACAATCAGTGATTTTTCTTCTAATTCAGATAAGAGAAAACTAGCTGAATTCAGGGTGTTACTAATATGGGAAGGCAAATAAATAATGAGAGCATTAACAAATCTCTCTGGCCTTTAACTTCTTCCTCGTGATATATTATGGTTGCTCCTGATTGGCTAAAATATTTAGCCTAGAAGGAAATCTAAAAATAAAGTGTTTTTGAAGAAAGTGATTTTATAGTCTTTGTGCTTTAACCCAGGGTCACGATTACTGGAATGTATTTCTATTTAATACATTGTCATTAGTTAACATGAGGCAGACCACATGTCTCTTTTGATTTGTCAGTTGTTTTAAGTTCGGTAAGCTAAAGGGCTTTCATCGTAGTTTTGCCTTGGATACAATTTGGAGTCCATTAGACAAGTACAATTATTTTTAACACACTTTCTTTTAACAGGTGAATCAGCAAACCTTCATAATTCTTCCTAGTCATCCTAGGAAATCAAAAGTTGGTTTAGTTATAAAAGCTGTCAAAAGAGTTTATTATTCTAACCTGGAGTTTGAATTTGGGAAAGACACAGTGAGGAGATTTTAAAGGGGACAAGATATGCACTTAAGTCATAAATACCTAAAAGAAATAAATGAAGCTCATATTTTCATAAGGCACAGTAATAAGAAGTTTACCTTTTAAAAATATGGATTCAAGAACATGCCAGGAGAGTAGAAAGTTAATATTTGGATGATAAAAAGTAAACTATGTAGGCAAAAAGTAACTATTTATTTTAGAAAAGTAGAAACTAAAATTCCCACTTTCTTTTTTTTGGGGGGGATATTATTCAAGTAACAATTTGCAGAAAAGGATTTAAAATCCACCTTTTCTAATATTAATCACATAGACCTATAAATTGATGCACACTCACATATGTAATGTAGATGTGTAAATTTATGTACATTTATATAAATATATAAACGGATGATCAATTTAAAGCTTCCAGCATTTTAAATAACTATCTAAAACTGTATCTATTAACATATTTAACAATTATTTAAAACAAGGCAACATTATTTAATAATGTATTTACTGTTCTAATAAATTATGACTATTACCTCAATAAGGAGATAATTTTCTTGTGTAAATATTTATAAATTTCTATAACAAATGTATCCTGTCGTTTTAACACTTGTGTAGTTTCAAATATTCATATTAATTAAAATCTTTAACCCAAAGCAATTTACTTTGTTTTATCCAAACACAAGAGAACACTAGACAGGAAAACACAAACATTTTTTTTTCATAAGCAAACATTTCATATTACTTAATTTTAAGGTGGCAAAATAAGCATTATTATAATAATATTCAAAGGCATTTGTATAAAGTTTTATAGCCTTCCTACTAAATAAGAATAAATTACAACTGGGTTCAGCAATCATTGATTTCTCTTTTATGCTTACTTAGAAATTGGAAAGCTATCCTAAGATTATATTTTAATAACTCAATTGAACATTTGTCTAAGATTTTAAAGTCAACAAAAAGACCTGTATACACAATTTCACTAACACTTTATTTTTTTAATTATTTGTATTATTATGAGATTTCACAAGCTTAAACCCTTTCAAAATATCCTTTTATTATAATTCCCTATAACTGAACTTAAATTTATATGGTTTTTAAAACATTAAACATAAGAAAACAATTATAGCATAATTGACTCATAAAATCAATACAGTTTGGAAAGCGTTCATAAATAATTTAACCCTATTCTTGTTGTTGTAGAATATGGTGATTATGTTATTTTTATATAGTAAAGCCAAGGTAGAAAAACAGAATTGTCTTTTTTTTTTAAAGATTTTATTTATTTATTTGAGAGAGAGAGACTCAGAGACAGAGAGCACGAGAGGGAAGAGGGCAGAGGGAGAAGCAGACCCCCTGCTGAGCAGGGGGCCCGATGTGGGACTCGATCCTGGGACTCCAGGATCATGACCTGAGCCGAAAGCAGTCGCTTAACCAACTGAGCCACCCAGACGCCCAATATAATTGTCTTTGAATCAATACTGTTAACTTACTCTAATTTACCATGTTGAATATCTAATATCTCAAATATTATACAAAATATTATTTTCATATAATTTATAAGCTTCTAAATTAATGATCACATTTTAAGGATTCTGAATCAGGCCAAAATCTGCATGCCTTGCTTTTCTTATTTTGAAATCTAGTAACCAAGGCCATAATTAAAAAAAGAAAAAATCACAGTTAACCTCTTTTTTTCTTTCAGTTAAAGCTTTTAGAAGGAAGAATTTTAAAGAGGAATAAACATACAGAAAGTATTACAAATTTAACATTTCGCTTTACTTTTAGTAAGAATGTGACAACTACATTTTCACTAACCCTTTTATTTACAGTACTAACAGGTATCCATGTCAAAAAGATGAGGGTTTTTTGTTTGTTTATTTCCCCTTAAAATTTCATTAACTTCTAAATCCTTTCATGACCTTGCCAACTAGCCGTATTCAGCAAAATTTTTGTATCTGCTAGTTCCACTAAAAGATTGGGCAGATTGGTAGAGGTAAGAGAGAAGTGAAGAACCAAGGATAAGTCTGAAACTATCAACATCTACTTTTCTCTTTTTGTCCTAGGAATTGGGAAATTTTTAGCAATGACACACAGATCCAAATGTAACGCAGATTTTAGGTCCACTTTAAGTCAATATTTCCTTTAAATAGAGATTGCATTCTTTTATTTTTGTTAAGATTTTATTTATTTGAGTGAGAGAGAGCATGAGCTGGGGGAGAGGGACAGAGGGAGAGGGAGAAGCAGACTCTCCACTAAGCAAGAAGCCCGATGTGGGACTAGATCCCAGGACCCCCGGATCATGATCTGAGCCGAAGTCAGACGCTCAACAGACTGAGCCACCCAGGTGCCCTATAAATAGAGATTGCATTCTTAAGGAATATTGGTTTTATATTTTGTAGGGCAAACAAAGTAAGGCCAGTTCTGATAGTCTCAGTGAAATCATCAGAACCCAGGCAAATTCTCCTGAGGTTTTGGGAAGGGTGGTTTTCCCTTTGAACCTGTAGAGGTACAAGGGGTCTCAGATGTATGCACTATTTATTATTGAACATAACAGCAAGTGTTTCAGACAAATCTTAGTGGAAACTCTAATTT
Source organism: Mirounga leonina (assembly GCF_011800145.1). Classification (NCBI taxonomy): domain Eukaryota; kingdom Metazoa; phylum Chordata; class Mammalia; order Carnivora; family Phocidae; genus Mirounga; species Mirounga leonina. Next base: position 30,123,014 of record NW_023270320.1, on the reverse strand, counting down.
TGCTAAAGTCCATCAGTCAAAGAACACTAAGAACATGCTTGTAGTCAGATAAATTTATTAACTTGCCATAGAAAACAAGAATTTACTAAGGAAAGGATGGAGTAAGAGAGAGTTATGAGGTGATTATTATATAATTATGACAGCATAGTTAGGTTTTAGCAGAATCCAAAAAAAGAAGGAAACCTTTGCTGGATTAGGATCTTTTGGGAATTGGAGGAATTAGGAGATGGCATGTATTAGTAAATTTTATCAAGAAGTAGCAATAAGTAGGGCTGTCAGAAATGAGAGTAATCAAACATGTTAGCTGGAAGAGGAATATGTTTATTTATATGATGTCTGTGTCCTTGGTTCTGTGTTCAGACATGATTAAAGAGCCATCTTGTATTTTTCTTGTTCTACCATGGTCAAAATGGTTCTGATTATTGTTGATATTTTTTATTTTTTTAAAGATTTTATTTATTTATTTGACAGAGAGAGACACAGCGAGAGAGGGAACACAAGCAGGGGGAGTGGGAGAGGGAGAAGCAGGCTCCCCGCTGAGCCGGGAGCCCGATGCGGGACTCGATCCCAGGACCCTGGGATCATGACCTGAGCCGAAGGCAGACGCCTAACAACTGAGCCACCAGGCGCCCCTATTGTTGATATTTTTTAGAAACAGTTTTTGACTAAGAGGAAACATGGCCTAGGGACTAGTTACCATTGTCCTGCTGTTGACTGTCAGTGATGTTCTTTGTTTGCTTGCTTTGTCTTTTTAGTTCTGTTGTTGTCAGGCTATGGAATGTGTTTGCCAGATAATATAAACGATTAATATGTGGATTTAAATTGTAACTAAGTTTCTTAGTGGAGAAAAAGAAGATAGAAGTGTAAGATGGGTAAGATTTGAATTGAAAGAATCAGCATAAACTCCCGATGTATTTTATTTTTTTTTTAAAGTATGTATTTCATTGTTCTAGTCACTGTATAGGAGTAGAAACAAGGGCCAAGCCAGCATTAATAAACTCATTTAGTGACCAGATTGTGGTCTCTATATACTAGTTTCCAATTAAAGAAACCAAAAGTCTTTTTTTTTTTTTGTAGAAGTATCCATTCATTTGAGAGAGAGATTTTATTTATTTATTTGAGAAAGAGAGAGAGAGCATGAGCAGGGGAAGGGGCAGAGGGAGAGAAGCAGACTCCCCACTGAGTGCAGAGCCCAGTGTGGGGCTAGATCTCAGGACGCTGAGACCATGACATGAGCTGAAACCAAAATCTGGACACCCAACTGACTGAGCCACCCAGGCGCCCTAAGAAACCAAAAGTCTTATGAGAAACAACTGACTCTAGACCTGGGGCAGAAAACAAAGTAAACACTGAATTTCTTGTTGTATCACATAGCAAAGAAGCTATCGATTACAATTGAGAGTTTGTCAAGAAAAAAAACATTCTCCATCTTGATGTCTGACCAAAGAAAGACCATCAGATTTTAGGTCCTTGAAGTATAACCCTCTCCCAGAAGTTAAGTCAGCTCAACTGGCTTTATTATCTTCACCTGAACCTTCCATTTAGAAAAAGAAACCATATTTAATATTCAGCCAGGTAGTCAATATGTTCCATGTCCTCCCACCTTGGTTTGCTTATTCTAAGAATGGATTGAGGGGTTTAATTGCTGGAGAGCTACATTTCACTGGGGCAGCTATTGAGGAACCTTTTAAAGCATTTCCTTTTAACCCAAAATATTCTTTTTTTTTTCATAGTCTTCTACCACATATTCTTTATCCGTTCATCAGTTGATAGACATTTGGGCTCTTTCCATAGTTGGCTATTGTTGATAACGTTGCTATAAACATCAGGTGCATGTGCCCCTTTAAATCTGTATTTTTGTATCCTGTAGGTAAAAACCTAGTAGTGCAATTGCTGGGTCATAGGGTAGTTCTATTTTTAACTTTTTGAGGAATCCGCATGCTGTTTTCCACAGTGACTACACCAGTGTGCATTCCCACCATGATGAAATACCACTTCACACCTGTCAGAATATTAGCTAAAATTAGTAACACAGGAAACAACAGATGATGGTGAGGATATAAGCAATTAGAAAATAGTAAAACATTGCTTTTTGGAAATGGAACGCATAGTGAGATTGTCAAGGGAATAATTAATTGTGCCTGAGCCAAAAAAAAAAAAAAAAGAAAAAAAAGACTTCTGTGACAGTCATAGTTCTATCACTTTGTTTCACATTTACATCTCTAGGAAAGTTATCATAATAGGATTCAAATGCCTTTATATTCTAATGAGTAGGTAAAGGATGAATGTGAACTAAGAATGAAAAAGGAGAACCCTTTTAAAATCTTGCTCAAAAATATGTTCTAAAACAAATGAACTTCAGAAAAATTACACATGGAAGGTGAGGATCTGACAGTTTCCACAAAACCACTTACGTCCATGTCCCTTTTGGAATGTGCCCATGAATTACCAGATTACACACACAGATTGCTAACCTGGTTGGTCATCTGACAAGAGATGAGTTCTTTGGAAGAATCTGAGAAGTTAAATGTCCCAGAGCTTGAATAACAAATGGAAGGATACTTGAAAAAGATGAATGACAAAAATGAGATGGTCTAATGTATAAATAACAGGAGTTTAAAATAAGATATTAGAAGGAATAGATCCAGGAATACCATTTAATCAGTTAATGATTAAAAAAAAAAAAGAATGAGAGAAAGAGGAAGAAGCCTGGTGATGGGTATTAAAGAGGGTACATTCTGCATGGAGTACTGGGTGTTATATGCAAACAATGAATCATGGAACACTACATCAAAAACTAATGATGTAATGTATGGTGATTAACATAACATAATAATAAAAAAAAGAAAAAAAAAGAAATTATTCATCTAGAAAAGCATGATGGAACTGCTGTAAACCAAAGAGTAAGAGAAAGCCTTAAAAGCAATTGACCCTGGAAGGAGGTTGCCTGCAAAGGAACTTCAATTAACCTAAGAGCTGAATTTTCCAGGGCAAGAAGGGAAGTAAAGGAAATTGTTATATCTTTAATGTGCTGAAAGAAAACACATTTCAACCTAGAATGTTGTAAGCAGTGAAGTTATCTTTCAAGATCAAGAGCAGAACAAGGACAGAACAAACAGAATAAAGACATTCTCTGACAACCCAAAACTGAGATTTTTTTTTTTTCCCATTTCAAATAACCAATAAAAGTTAACAGGGACAATTACTTACAAAATAGAGTGAAAATGGTTTATGAAAGAATAATGAACCTCAAAATGAAACAAAATGGAAAAGAAGAAAAAACAGACAGCACAAATAAGATATTAAAAAGAAGTTAAGGGGCATCTGGGTGGCTGAGTCAGTTAAGGGTCCAACTCTGATTTAGGGAAAGGTTATGATCTCAGGGTCATGAGATCAAGCCCTTCATCCACTTCCATGCTCAGCAGGGAGTCTGCTTGAGATTCTCTCCCTCTGCCCCTCCCTGCCTGCCAGCATTCTCTCTCATTTGCTCTAAAATAAATAAATAAATCTTTAAAAAGAAGTAAAAATGCTGAGTTCAAGAGAGATGCCTGAAATATAACATCAAAAATTTTAAATAAATTCTAAATAATATCATCCTGGATATATATTAATTAAATTAATACTGATATATAACTACTAACAACAAACAAAATAGAAATTAAAGCAAAAGTATTAGCATCATATGTTTCACTACCATAAGTTAAAAAAATTCAAAAATTCCAAGAAGATATATGAATGTAATATTATTATTATCCTAAAGAAAATGATCCTATAACAAACACATACCTAGAGAGAGCACATTCATTTGAAATATAAAACACTCTTCTAGTTCATTGATCACAATAAAATTATAATTCAAAGTGAAAGGAGTTAGAATTTAACAATAAGGGATGTGCTACCAGTTAAAACTTATAGAAGGTTTACCAGAATGATAATTTTTTTAAAAATTTTTATCAAATGCTCATTAACATCCAGTGTAATTTGTTTCAGGTGTACAATACAGTGATTCAACACCTCCCATACATCACCCAGTGCTCATCACAAGTGCCCTCCTTAATCCCTATCACCTCTATTTCACCCATAGCCCACCCACCTCCCCCCAGCCCAGTAACCATCAGTTTATTCTCTATAGTTAAGAGTCTGTTCCTCGGTTTGTCTCTCTTTCTCTTTTTCCCATTGCTCATTTGTTTTGTTTCTTAAATTCCATATATGTGTGAGATCATATGGTATTTGTCTTTCTCTGACTGACTTATTTCATCTAGAGTAATACTCTCTAGCTCTATCCATATTGTTGCAAATGGCAAGATTTCATGCTTTTTTAAAAAACAATACCTAGAGACAGTTAGGATCTACACAACTTGACAAAATATGTAGTGAAAGAAGCCAGAAACAAGAGAACATATGAAATCCCTTGGATATTAAGTTCCAAAGAGTCGTTCCTTCAGGCACAGTGGATTGGATGTGGAAGGGCCGAAGGCAGCCTGCTGGGGTACTGAAGGTATGGTCCATGGTGGTCTATATCCCTAAATACTGTTCAAACTACGCACCTTAACATCATGCACTTTGCTTTATAAAATTATGTCTCAATAAAAATAAGTAAGTAAATAAATGTAAATGGCTTAACCAAAACTTGTGAAAAAATTTAAAGCAACATAGAGGAAAATGAAGGAAACATAAAAGAAAAGTAGAGAAATCATAATTAACTATCCCCTTTTAACAAAAAGATAGGAAACAAAAGAGAAGGAAAAAACTGAAGAAATTAAAAGAAAGAAATACTAATGGTGAATCAAATTTAGTGAAAATAAATGGAGAAGTAGAGACTTCTTTTCATAAAGACTAAGAAAATACTAAAAAAAACTTTCCAAGTAACGTACAAGATACATATTTTAAATAATATAAAAGGCTTCACTGTGGGTTTATAATTATTCAAATCTTAAAAAGAGTATTTGATTTGTATCAAATTGAAAAGCTGGGCACCTGGGTGGCTCAGTTGGTTAAGCGACTGCCTTCGGCTCAGGTCATGATCCCGGAGTCCTGGGATCGAGTCCCACATCGGGCTCCCGGCTCAGTGGGGAGCCTGCTTCTCCCTCTGACCCTATCCCCTCTCATGCTGTTTCTCTCTCTCTCTCTCTCTCTCTCAAATAAATAAATAAAATATTTACAAAAAATAGGGCATCCCTTTAAAAAAAAAAAGAAAAGCTAAAATGGGAAAAATATAACTCACTCAAACTGACTCAAATGAAATAGAAAAGCAAAATAATTTTGTAATCATTAAGGAAATTGAACTTCTTGTCAAAATCTTTTCACAGAGAAAAGTAAGAGGCCAAACAATTTTTTGGACAAGTTTTACCACTCATTAAAGTAATAGATAATTCTGTTTTTACTGAATCTATTCCCCAATGTTATGAGATTAGTACATTTTTGATACTCAAACCTGACAACAACATTAAAACACATGAAAGTTATAACCTGATCTAATTTGTGGATTTAGAAGCAAAAATACTAAGGTAACTATTAGCAAATGAACAAGCAGCAGGTAAAACAGGCATTACTTCCTGATCAATTTAGAGTCATACCAAGAACGCAAGTTTGGTTTAACATTTCAAAATAAAATGATATAAGCCGGCAGATTTAAAAATTAATAAGAAAAATACGACTAACATAATAGATACCGAAAAAAGGGTAATGAAATCTAGTATCCAATCTTGATAAAATCTCAGCAAGCAAAAAATAGAAGTTATTTATTTACGAAGTAGAGGCTGTATCACAAAATTTACTACAAATATTATACTTACTAGTTAAATTTTACTGCATTTTTTGAAGATTAGGATCGAGACACAGATGTAAACTATTTACACTTCTGTTCGTCTTTTCTCAGGAAATCCTAGGCAGTTTACTTAAAAAAAAAAAGATTTACAAGGGTGAAACAAAATTATAATTACTTGCAAATGGAATTCTTGTGTACTTAGCACATGCAAGGAATTTATAGATTATTTGGGTTAATAACAGAGTTTAGCATGGTTGATTAACAAAAAATCAATACATGTCAACAATTATTTCTTTATTTTCTAACATTTCCAAAGTATGTGTCCATACTTGTCAACATCAGTATTTTTTACAACAGAAATAAAAAATATGAAGTATCTAGGAGTAAATCTAGCAAATTATGTGAGAGGCCTTTAGGAACAAAATTATAAAACTTTATTGAACCATATGAAAGAGAAATACCATTAACTATCATAAAGATGACAGTTTTTACCAATTGAATCAAAAGATAAAGTGAATAACTGTAATGTAGTGTGTTTATTTAACAGGATAGCATATGGCAATAAAAGTGAAAGAACTATAGATGTCTGCATGAAAAATGTCAAATAGCAAAAATACAACTCTGAATAATAAAAGCAAGCTTCAGAATGATCCACGTTACAAGTGTTTTTGTAAAGTGAGAAAACAAGCAAAATTCTAAAAAATAAACACGTTCCTTATGACTATAAACCGGTTATTAGTTAGCTTACTTTTAGCTGCCTCAATACCCAAAACCCAAACTTTGAGAATTCATTGCTTTCTCATGTTAAGTGTCTGGAGCATGCATTCCTCTTGAACAAGTAGCTTTATTTTGCATGGTGACTCCGTTTACACTGTGACTTCATTGTCCTCTAGAGTCACATATTTCTTTTCATCAACCTGGTTGATGGGGAAAGGGAACATGGAGAGGCACACTCAATTCCTAACCACCATGATTCAGAAACGACCCATATCATGTCCAACCATATTCTATTTAAGCAAGGAGGTGTCATATCGTCCCACCTACACACAAGGGAGCTGGGAGATAGAGTCCTTGAACTGGCAGCCACTTCCTAGAGATAACTTTACACCAAACAAGGGAGCACACATTTCTTGTGTAAGTGAAGCCACTTTGTTATAAAACGTAAATGAAAATCTCAAAAAAAAAAAAAAAACATAGTGGGGCGCCTGGGTGGCTCAGTGGGTTAAGTGTCCAACTCTTGATTTCGGCTCAGGTCGTGATCTCAGGGTCATAAGATGGAGCGCCCCGGGGGCCTCTGGGCTCAACGTGGTATCTGCTTAAGATTCTCTTTCTCTAGGGGCGCCGGGGTGGCTCAGACATTTAAGTGTCTGCCTTAGGCTCCGCTCATGATCTCAGGGTCCTGGGATTGAGTCCCACCACCTCAGTCTCCCTGTAGGGAGCCTGCTTCTCCCTCTCCCTCTGCCACTTCCCCTGCTTGTGCTCATTCACTCTCTCTCTCAAATAAATAAATAAAATCTTAAAAAATAAATAAAAAATAAAAATATTCTCTCCCTCTCAGTCTGCCCCTCCCTACCTCCTGTTCTCTCTCACTCAAAAAAAAATTTTTTTTAAAAAGAAAAACATAGGGTTAAATAACAGAAATGTAAACATTGTGGGTATTTCGAGACAAGTTTGGAAAAGTAATCATAGTGGGTACAGTGGATTTTTCAGATACGGGTAATAAATATTATAAGTTTGGGGTAAGTACATAAATGGTCATATTATTATTGAAAATGTGCATAATTTCTATGAATACTATATATTTGTTTAAGTATAGGTATGTATGTATGTATATGTACATATATATGTGAACAATAGAAAATGAAAGATAGCATAGAAGCAAATACAATGACAATTATAATAACAAATAGCATTTGTTAAGTACTTACTATGGACTAGGGGTTGTTTGAAGTACTTTAAATGTTAGCTTTATTGATCACAACAAATCTATAATGGCACTGTAATTCCCTCCATATTAAAGATAAAGTGATTCGGAAGGAGAATTACTTGCCAAAGTCACACAGCTTGAGTAAGCCAAAAATTGGCAAAGCTACTAAGTGGCAAAAGAGATATTCCATTATCTATCACAACTGTAACAGTTTTTCTAAAAGTGCATTAATGAGGAGACAGCCCTTACCAAACTAAAAACTCTCTCCACTTGTGCTCTGAATTTCCCCGTTTTCTGTCCACTCTTTGCTTCTCTGAGGACTTGCCCCACGCCCTCTCCTCTGCATGATTTATCAAGTCCTGTTTATCATCTCCCTATATCACATAGAATCTCTTACCTTGAACTAACCCAGTTCTTTACTTTGAACCCCTTTCTATGGTGATCTACAAAATAGGAATAATCCTCATTTAGAAATAAGGAATAGACACAGAGAATAGTTAATTGGCATTTGAAGGATCTCAAAACTATTATATTATTTAGCATGGACAGAAATACAAGTCAGATTTCTGGCTGATTTAGTAGCTATATCCAGCCAGGGTTGGTGAATCAAAGGATGCAAACGAGGCATTTGCTTAGGTTCAAATATCACCTCCGCTAGTATAGTTAACAGATTGAGGAAAATCTACAAAGCCTTTGGTTTCTCTGTGCATCCCCTAAGGGGATTCACTGAGTTCCCCCCCAAAAAGAAGCTACAATTTTACTGAAACCCAAGTCTGATTACGTCATCACTGTCGTCTTAGCCAACAAACTGAAATACATAAGTCTTTTGAACAAGGACAAGCCCGGGGACTCTCTCCAATGCCACTGGAACAATGGAAATTTAATCACTTTTGCTGATGGTCACTTTTGATTGTCTCATTTGTTCTACCATTTTGTTTCTCTTTTCCTTCAAGCCACAATATTAGAACACAAAAATAACTATTCTTAACTATAATTTTGTAAGATCTTTCAAACTTCTGTTTAATTAGAATAATATCACTGAATACAAAGCCATCCATAAAACAAATTAGCCTTCAGAAGATGCCCACAAAATGTTAAATTTATTTCATAGTGTGCTAAAACTATTTTAAATATTAAAATCCATGTACTCATTGTTCTTAACCTTCTCTTTCTTATTTGAAATTTTTTTTTCCAAAACTGTGCTCATGATTATGGATTGAGACAGAGAGAAATCATGAGCCCAGATTGAATAGTCTCATTGCTGAAAAGTCTTCATGATTAAAGCAGTCTGGCATCACTAAGCTTATATTATCAACACAAAAAGCTAATTTTCAAATATAGAAGATATCACTTCAAATATTTCCAGTCATCCATGAATGTCACTCTGATTACTTAACAAAAAAAAGTTAGCGTTTAGAATTTTTACTAATGAATAATGTGTAAAAGATATTTCACTATTGATGATAACAGCTATTAACATTTCCATAATAAGAGACAGCTCTGTGTGTGTGACTGTGGAGGGGGGGAGCTTGTAGGAAAAAATATATATTGCTGAAGTGAGGAATATTTCTATGAAACTGTTTTAAAAAGCTCTTTTAAATCTCTAAAACATTAACCAAAGGTGAAGATGATCTCAAGAAACAAAAACATTGGGAAATAAAATTTTAGCCTGCTAAATATTTTTCTGTTTTTCCTATGATCTAAATTGTCCTTTAAATGAGATTTTCTCAACTATATGAAATGTATCCAGATTTCACTAGAAAACATAAATCATAAATTCTTCTTGTTTATTAAAATGTTTTTATAAGTTAATTGTAAATAATTTAGCATAACTATAACATGGGCAAAATGTCTGAAAATATATTAATCACTTAATCTTTTAAATATTTACTTATTTTCGGATATCCCTATTATATATTTCATAAATCCAAACTTTAAGATAAATTAATGTTTTTGATGAATTTGAAAAATATCAAATAAGAGTGCCTTAGATATATGAATAAATTTCAAGGAGTACTTATAGGAACATTTGCTGCAAAAAAAGGATCCACTTCCTTTATATGAAATAGTATATTCATTATACTTAAGAAAGTATTTCATAACTATTTAAGGAAATATTTTATAACTATTGAAGATAAATAGTCTTACAGTATAATTCAATTTCAACAAATATTATAGAGAAAAAGAAATTATGACCAGGTGATAGATTGTATGAAGCTTATACATATTAAAAAACCAAATTTCACATTGCATTTAGGGAAGCATAAATTATATTCAACCAATATAAACACTGCCTTAATGAGTTGATAGCATATTTTCATTAGTTAAAATGGCTCATTCAGGTGCCATAATAGTCCATAAATATTATCTCTTCTCTGTTTATATTCAAATGATAAGATAAACCAATATTTAATGTATTTTCTCCTTTCATGATGACATATTTAAAAAAGAAAAAAAGCAAGTATGAGGATGCCTATTTTCATTCCATACCCATCAACCAGTTAGACCAAATCTGATCATATTCAGTATTTAAGATTTTTTTAGAAAAAACAGAACAATGCAGATAAAAGCAATCCTCTGCAATCCCGTTATATCAATTTCCAGAGGAAATCACCATTTTCTATTAGTTGTATATAGTTTTTATATACCCATATGTATACATATTCATAAACGCTATTTATATTGTTTTGAAATTATATGTAAATATCATTGCACTGAACCTATATATTTTTTTTCTTTTTTAAGTTATTTAAATTACAGTAAGTTAACATAAAGTGTAATATTAAATTCAGGTGTACAACTATAGTAATACAACACTTGCATACAGCACCCAGTGTTCATTACTACAAGTATACTCCTTAATCCCCATCACCTAATTCACCCCTCCCTCCACCCACTTCCCCTCTAGTAACCATCAGTTTGTTGTCTAGAATTAAGAGTCTATTTCTTGGTTCACCTCCCTCTCTGTTTTTTTTTTTTTTCCCCTTTGCTTGTTTGTTTCTTAAATTCCATATATGAGTGAAATCATGTGTATTTGTCTTTCTCTGCCTAACATATTTTGCTTAGCATTATACTCTCTAGTTCCATCCATGTCATTGCAAATGGCAAGATTTCATTCTTTTTGATGGTTGAGTAATATTCCATTATCTACACTTCTTTATCGATTGAACATACTTGGCTGTTAGTAGATAATTCTGCTATAAACATCAGAGTGCAAGTGTCCCTTTGAATTAGTATTTTTGTATTCTTTGGGTAAATATCTAGGAGTGCAATTGCTGGATCATAGGGTAGCTCTATTTTTCACTTTTTAAGGAAACTCCATACTGTTTTCCACAGCAACTGCACCAGTTTGCATTCCCACCAACAGTATAAGAGGGTTCCTTTTTCTCCACATCCTCGCCAACATTTGTTGTTTCTTGCATTTTTTATTTTAGCCATTCTGACAGGTGTGAGGTGATATCTCATTGTAGTTTTGATTTGTATTTCCCTGATGATCTGTGATGTTGAACATCTTTTCATGCATCTGTTGGCCATCTAGACATCTTTGGAAAAATGTCTCTTCATGTTTTCTGCCCATGTTTTTAATTAGATTATTTTTTTTCTGGGTGTTGAGATCTAATATTTCTTTATATCATTAATCCATTATCAGATATGTCATTTGCAAATATCTTCTCCTACTCTGTAGGTTGCCTTTTAGTTTTATTGTTTGTATCCTTCACTGTGCAGAAGCTTTTTATTTTGATGTAGTCCCGATAGTTTGTTTTTGCTTTTTATCCCCTTGCCTCAGGAGACATATCTAGAAAGAAGTTGCTACGGCTCATGTCAAAGAGGTTACTGCCTGGGCGCCTGGGTGGCTCAGTTGTTTAAGCGACTGCCTTCGGCTCAGGTCATGATCCTGGAGTCCCTGGATCGAGTCCTGCATCAGGCTCCCTGCTCAGCAGGGAGTCTGCTTCTTCTTCTGACCCTCCCGACCCTCCCCCCTCTCATGTGCTCTCTCTCTCTCTCTCTCTCAAATAAATAAATAAAATCTTTAAAAAAAAAAAAGAGGTTACTGCTTGTGTTCTCTAGGATTTTTATGATTTCAGGTCTCACATTCAGATCTTTAATCCATTTTTAATTTCTTTTTGTGTATGGTGTGAGAAAGTGGTCCAGTTTCATTCTTTTGCATGTTGCTGTCCAGTTTTCCCAACACCATTTGTTGAAGAGACTTTTTCCCATTAAATAATCTTTCCTGCTTTGTCAAAGACTAGTTGACCATATAGTGGTCATGGGTTCATTTCTGGGTTTTCTATTCTGTTCCATTGATCTACGTGTCTGTTTTTGTGCCAGTACCATACTGTCCTGATTACTACAGCTTTGTAATATAACTTGAAGTTTGGAACTGTGATGCCTCCAGATTTCCTTTTCTTTTTCAAGGTTGTGTTGGCTATCAGGGTCTTTTGTGGTTCCATAAAAATTTCAGGATTGTTTATTGTAACTTTGTGAAAAATGTTGTTGGTATTTTGATAGGTATTGCATTTGAACCTGTATTTCTTACATCTTGCTTATTTTTTAGTTACTTGTGTTGGTGTTTATGGGTTTAGTTCAACTACAATACTTTACTTTATCCTAGTTTACTCACAGTATGACAATACCTCAACTTATTTAGCTATTCCTTTAGGTGGGTTTTATGTTTTCTACCCCATTATAACTAATATTACAGTGAATATTATTGCACATGTCTCCTCAAGTACAGGTCTGAGTGTTTATCCAGAATCAGAATTTCTTTTTTTTTTTCTCCTTTTTTTTAGATTTTATTTATTTATTTGAGACAGAGAGAATGAGAGAGAGAGAGCACATGAGAGGGGGGAGGGTCAGAGGGAGAAGCAGACTCCCTGCTGTGCAGGGAGCCCGATGCGGGACTCGATCCAGGGACTCCAGGATCATGACCTGAGCTGAAGGCAGTCGCTTAACCAACTGAGCCACCCAGGCGCCCAAGAATCGGAATTTCTTGATTATAGCCTATGCACATCTTCAGCTTCCTTAAATATTGCCAATTGCTTTCCAAAGTAACTGACTAATTCAGTGAGAATTCTTGTGTCTTCATGTATTGGGATGAGTCAAATTTTTAAATTATTCCATACAAGAGGGATTTGATCTTCTTAAATATGCAATTTTCTGCTCAGAGATGAGATTAAGCATCATTTATATACATAACCATTCAGGTTTATTACTTTATGTGACTTTTTCATATTATTTGTCCATATTTTTATAAGTATGTATGTTTTTCTTATTACCTTTTTGTAATTTTTATATTGTGCTTCCTGCTTTTTTATCAGTTATATGTGTTATAAATACATTCTTTCAAATTCTACTTGTTTTTCACCTTTTTATGGTGTCTGAATTTTGTAATATTACTCTTCCACCTTTCCTTCTGAATGCATTTGCTTATCAGTCTGAAAGTATTATTTTTAATTTGAGCAATTGGTAATAGCAATAACTGCAGACACTCCATGATATAAATTTCAAGCATCACAATCTGACCATGACCTTCTCTTTCCAATTCAAACCCTAACTTCAAGGATTCACCATTCCCAGTGAGATCCCTCCATCTCTCTCCCTTTATATACTATCTCTCCTTTCTCACATTCTTTAATTGTCAAGGTCTACATTTTTTAATGAGTCTCTTATGTACTCCCTCAATAATCTTGTTTCTCTTTTTCTTTCTGAGAGTTGTTTCGGTAAAATACAACCATAGTTAAAATCCAATTCTCTAGCTCTGGTTGGCAAGAGAAAAATAAACAATCATGCTTAACATCCTCTCTTTAAATTTACGGCAAATAATTTCAAGTTTTCTCTCACTCAACCTCCAGTTGAGTGTTATGTAATGTCCAAATATTGGCTGATTTTGTAGGTATCTTTTTGTTATTGATTTATAATTTAACCCAGCTGTAGTCAGATAACCTACTTTGTAAGAATTATATCCTTTTAAAAATATTGATTTTGTGTCCCAAACTAGAATCTGTCTTGGCAAGTGTTCTGTATGCACTTGAGAAGAATGTGTATCCTGTGATTGTTGAACAGAGCATTCTAAAAAAATGTCATTAAGAAGTATTGGTTGATAATATTTTTCACATATTTTATATCCTTACTAATTTTCTGTCTATGTGTTCTATCAATTATTTTGAGTGAGATATTGTGGATTATTTCTCCTTTCAGCTTTATAAGTGTTGGTTCATATATTTTAAATTTCTATTACTTGCTAAATGAGTGATTAGGATTGCTATGTTCTCCTGATGAATTGACCCTAATTTTATTATTCTCTTTATCTCTATTATCATTGTTTGTTCTGAACTCTACTTTGTTATTAATAGAGTAATAGAGCCAACCTAAATTTTATTTTCATTGGTGTTTGTATGGTTTATCTGTTTATATACTTGTACTTTTAACCACTTTGTGTCTTTATAGTAAGTAGGTTTCTTATTGGCAGCATGTAGTTGGTGCTTATTTTTAATTTCAATATGACAATCTTTGCCTTTTAATTGAGATGGTAAGACCATTTACATGTAATGTGATTATTGATATGTTTGTGTTTAAATCAACTATATTGTCATTCATTTTCTCTTTCTCCCATTTATTCTTTGTTCCATTTTCTGTTTATCCTGCTTTCTTTGGAAATAATTAGTATTTTTTTCTGATTCTTTTTTTATTACCTGCATTGATTTATACCTTTTTGGTATTATTTTAGTAGTTGTGGTTTATGATATTTATATGGTATTTATATATATGGTATTTATGGTATTTATAATATCTAGGGTATACATTTTAACTCCTCAAACTTCACTTTCAAAGGATAATATGCTATTTAACATAAAACATAATATCCTTATAAGAATATACTTCTAATTTTCTCTTCCCAGTCTTTACTTTGCTGCTGCCATACATTTTAGTTCAACAGATGTTGAACCCTACAGTACATTAGATTATTTGTGTGTGTGTGTGTGTGTGTAAACAGTGAATTAAATTTTAGTTATTTAAATAATCATGATAATCTTTGTATTTACTCATGGATTTTCTATTTTTGATGCTCTTTGTTTCTTCACATAGATCCAGGTTTTCATGTGTTTTTTTTCCTTCTGTTTGAAGGATTTCCTTTAATATTTCTTTCAAAGAAGTTTAACTTGTGATGAATTTTTTTAGCTTCTGTATGTCTGAATAAAGTCCTTATTTCACCTTTATTTTCTAAAAGATATTTTCTCTTAGTAAAAGATTATAAGGTGGCTTTTTCACTTTTTCCTAGTACTTTAGAGATGTTGTACTACTTTCTTCTCACTTGCACTGGAAAATTTTGCCATTATATCTTTAACTATTTGTTGTTACCACCACCACAGCCCCCCGCGACAAACACACTCTATAGAACTCCTTACCCAACACTTGGCTGCTTGATGTTGTTCCACACTTCACTGATGCTTTACTCAATTTTTTCTTCCCATACAATCTTTTTCCCTCCAGTTCACTTTTGGTTAGATTTCTTTGCTATACCTTCAAGTTTACTAATCTTTGCTTCTAAAATATCTCATCTAGTATTTATCGCCTTTAGTGCATTTTGTGTTTCTTTTTTTAAAGATTTTATTTATTTAGTGAGAGAGAGAGAGAGAGAGCATGCACGTGTGAGCAGGGGGAGGGAAGGGAGAGAGGGAAAGACACCATTTCAAACAGACTCTGTCCTGAGCGCAGAGCCCAACACGAGGCTCCATCTCCAGACTCTGAGATCATGACCTGAGCTGAAATCAAAGAGTTGGCCACTTAATTGACTGAGCCACCCAGGTGACCCATCTTTAGTGTATTTTTATCTCTGACATTGTAGTTTTCATGATTAGAAGTTCAATCTGGGTCCTTTGTTATTTCTTTCATATCTTCGTGTAACATGTTGCATCTTTGACATAGCTTCTTGATGGAGTATACAATAGAGTAATTACCTAGTTTTTAAAGTCCGTGTCTGGGGGTGCCTAGCTCAGTTAGTTAAGCATCTGACTTGGACTCAGATCATGATTTCAGGGTCCTCTGAGCCCCATGGTGGGCTCCCTACTCAGCATGGAGTCTGCTTCTTCCTCTCCCTCTCCCTTACCCCCTGCTCATGCTCTCTTTCTCTCTCTCTCAAATAAATAAATAAAATCCTAAAAAAATAAAGTGCTTGTCTGTTCTATTATTATGCTATTTCTAAATCAATTTTGATTGATTTTTCTCCCCACCATGAATTATAATTTTCTACTTCTTTTGCCTGATTCATAGTTTTTAATTAGGTGCCAGATGCTGTTAATTTTATGTTTGTGTCCTGGATATTTTTTACTTCTATAAAAATTCTTGAGTTTTGTTTGCTAATTTACATGGAAACAATTTCATTCTTTTGGGTCTTGCCTATAAATGTTCTTAGGTCAGATCAAAGTAGATATAGTGTAGGGTGTTTTCCCTCCTACTGAGACAAAATCTTCTCAGCACTCTATTTGTTGTCCCATTAAGTGGGCATTTTGCATTCCAGTCAGAGGGTACAGACACTAGTCCAAGCCTTGTGTGAACTTCAAACACTATTCCCCCTAATCCTTTCAGGTGTTTCACTTGCCAACCTCTTAATTTCCTAACACAGTTATGCTGATCAGTACAGGATTGTATACTTGAAGGTTTCCCTCTGTAGATTTCTGGAGTTCTTTCTATGTGTACTTTTCCTCCCCTGCTACTTGGACCTGCACCCTGTAGATGCCTTGACTTGCTTACATACTCAATTCAGTGTCCAGGAATCCAGGGAATATCCCATGACCTCAAATAACTCTAGGCAGTAACCTAGAGAAGTTGTAGGACTCACTTTATTTGTTTATTCCCTATCACTATATCTTATTGTCTGAATTCTAATTTATTGAAAGCCACAGTTCTGTTCAATAATGAAAATTCAACTGAGTAAACTTTTAAGATCTAATTGGTTTATCGAATGATTCATGAATCACGCAGCATCCCATCCAACAATAGAAAGGAACTCCAAAGGGCTACAGAGAAGAAAAATATTTTAAAGGCAGGATAAGGAAGTCACAAACACAAGGATTGTGTCTGGTGAGGTATCTTCCTTTGAGGAACCAAAGGGACCAAAGGATCTATTAGGGAGATTATCTCATCTTTCTTCGGGGTGGGGGCGTGGGGTAGAAAGGGCCTATGTGGCAGGTTATCTCATTGGTGCTGGTGAAAACTCCAGACTTACGGGTTAAGGTTACATTCCTGAAGAAGACTGAAACTGTAGTTAGGTCAGGTTAACATAGGTAATTCTATTTTGGGCCTCTTGCTTCTTTTCAATACTTCACATAAAAAAATCTGGATTTTTAATTGTTAAAAATAGGGGTGGAAGTTGTAAATTTAACCCCAATTACTGTGTTGACTAAGGAGGTGGAAGCTTGTTGTATGTTCTAAATGACTGTTTAGCAAGGTAATTACTTCTATGTTGATATCCATTTTGTCATTACTGTCATATAAAACCCCATTATCTTCCAGCATTAATTGCTTCTGTAAAAATATTGTTGTAAGCCTAGATATCATTATACTTGTTAATATATTTTTTCCTTTCTGGTATTTGTTTTAAAATATTTCTTTATTGCTTGTGCTCAGTTTCTCAACACATGACTGCCTATGTGGAATTTTTTTCACTATTAATATACCAAGTGCTATTTCAACATCATGCTTTCCTAAGAAAAATACTCATGTTGGAAATAGTTGAGCTTTAACTCTGCATCTCACTCTGTCTTCAAACTTCTCAGAAAAATACTGGCTTCTGAATTTATGTCATCCTCTTTCCTACTTTTTCATTTTTAATCTTTTTTTATCTTTTGATACTTAATTCTGTGTGATTGTTCTCAATTTTATATTCCAATTTGCTATTTTATATACTGCCTAGAGTCGATTCCTTCTATGCATTTTTAAATTTTAAATGCTGCATTTTTCATGTAGAAAAAATTTAATCCGTTCACTTTCTTATTTCATTTAGCCTGCTTCATTCAACTGTGTTTGTATTTCATCATATCTTATGTTTTTTATGGTTGTGATGTCTTCATTTATTTCTTTGATAATAAATTTAAAATACTAGAATTTTCTTTACATGAGCATTCATGAGCAAAAACATCTTAGTGATCTGTTACAATTATTTATCTTGCATACAATCGAATTTTTTTCTTTCTCTTTGCTTTTGCATGCTCATTTTAAGCGGGAAGTATTTACTTTCTTAGTTCACTTTTATTGATTTTTCTCATTCTGTTCTTCTGTGCTCACCCCTTCTTATATAGGGATTATGGAGTCTCCATGTTCAAAGACAATTACCTTCTTGTCATGTTACACTTTTCTAGCCTCACGGTGATAGTCATATGTTATAGATAGAATCTCTGTGACAACTGATAATTATTGTTTATTTCTGTATTATCCTTCCTCCCTAGGCTCAGAGTTTTATAGCCACAGGCTACTTACTGAGAAACAATGTAGACACATCCCAGCTTCACACCTTGAGACAAGTCTTAAATGGACCCCTTCTATTCCTCTTCTAACCTACTAGATTCAAACCACTGCGACGTTTTCCTGCTGCATGCAAGTAGACTCATTGTTCAGTCTCAATCCTTTCTCCTAATATGCAAAGATATCATTTCTTAATCTGAAGATATATATATATATATAATATTAATTATCTTAACTAAAATTGATATGTTTGAAGTAGGAGCTGTAATCAAAGCATACATTTATTATGCCATTATTTCTGTAAAATCTTTAATCAGATTATTCATTATACAAAAACCATCATACCAACTAATAATTGCATTTATAACACTTTTACTTATTCTAACACTTTTCTAAAAACAGCAGGAAAAAAAAAACACTGAAAGAGCTTAGTAACAAAGATGACTTTCAAGACTCTTCCTACCTTCTTCATTTTGTAAACTGAAGACAAACATTAATAATTTTTCTTAATTGAAATGACATGATTTCAAGCAGAGGGAGAGGGAAAATCAGGCTCCCCACTGAGCAGGGAGCCCGAATGAGCCACCCAGGCATCCTGAAACGACATGATTTTTAAAAATCATTTTTTTCAAAGAGAAAACCATAAAGAAAGTCAACTATTTATAATGTGAAACATAGAAATTAGACTAAAATACCTAAATTATATATAGATGTCTGTTTCCAAAGAATTAGCTATAAAAGTACTTCTTCAGACTTCTAGCTTAGAAAGTGTGTATCCAATTAACCATTACCTTAAAGGCTTTTCTACTTGCACCTCTTGAGGTAGGTATCAAACAGAAGAGTTAATTGGAAATTTCAAAGTGGAATTTTAGGACAAATTAAAGTATTGCTCTCAGAAATCTGATTCGTTAGAGATACATTGTGATTTGCTTGAAGCTGTATTCTACCAATGACTCCATGTAGAGTAGCTTTATATTGACTAACAACACAGGGTGCTAAAAGATATATTAGTTTAATTACTTCATTGAATGTATAGTCTCAATTTGGTCAGCCTATTTAATGATGAATTAAAATAGAAAAATATATGGTGTTATTTAACCTTACCAACAGGATAATCTCAACCCCAAGCACAAAGTTAACTATATTCTGACATGCAGCCCAGCTACAGGCTGCTATTTAAAAAAGATAACTTATTGATACCTTAAGACTATTGTTATCTTGAATAATTTATTACCACTGACTTCCTCTATTCCATGAAAATCACTATGAAAATTGCTCTTTTTGAAGAAGACAGTAACATTAGCTTGCTACCTATCATTTAGTCACTTCTGAAGTCATTCTGGGATCATCACACAACCAAACAAAAAAACAGAAACTGTATTAGCTTAAGTGAGTGCTTAGGTTAACTTGGAATAGGACAAAAAACAAAAAACAAAACAAAACAAAACAAAAAAACTGATCCTGACTCCATTTAATGATTCCTTTGTTCTTTGACATATATCCTTCTTTTTATTCAAAGAGATGCAAAAAAAAAAAAAATCCCTGGGGAAATGTTGCACAGATATATGGGAGGTTATGCTTAGGCAGTGCTGAGCATAAGAAAGAAAATCCCACATATTAAACTATAAAACACACATACACACACACATACACACGAATGTATTTTTAAATTCACATGGATATTTCCATCACTGGGGTTTCAGTATTCAGTGATGGTTCAGTGAAACTTGTAGACCTTCAGGTCCATGAAAATGTTTCTCAAATGTTTTGCCCTTTGTCCTCGAAACAAACATTTACTATGTCTAAATGCCATGACCTTTTTTTGGCTTATGGCTCTACCCTTGTTGAAGATAGACTCTGATTTGGGCTTCAGAGAGGGATTGAACAGCTAACGAGCTTAGGTAAGATCACCTTTTTCTCTGAATGAATGAAATAGATCTTCCTTAACAAAATACTTTTTCTTGGAATGGTCATACGTCCTTTTGTTTACCCATATAACCCAGTGTGAGGGTATTCGGTAATTACCAAAGTATTCTACTCAATTAAAGTTGGCAGTTGAGGGACATTTTGTAAATTGAACAAACATTTTGTTTTCTTTAGATGTTTTGTTAATGAGAGCTATCCTTATTTTTGCATGCCATGTTAGTTCCTTCACTTTGCCATATTATCTTGCATTGTATCACAATTTATTCATATACTCACTTGTTTGTGAAGAGTACTGCTGTCAACTTCCTTGTACATGTCTTCTCTTTTATATGCATAGGATTTCTTCTGGGTTATCTACCTGTGATTGGGACTGCTGAAGTAACATGTGTGAAATGTGATATTCGTTCTTAATCTCAGCAACCAGATGGACATTGAATGCTAGAATCATGAGTAGCTTTATTTTGATTTTGAAACTTAGCGAATCAAGTTAAATTTCAATTCATTTATTTATATTTTGCTAAATTTTACAGTAGGTTAAAACATGATAATTTCAATGGATAGTAGTAGAGAAGAGAAAGGAAACTATGAAGTTCTGGGGGATGGGGAAGATTGCACTTGCAAAGAGATGGTCAGGGTAGGCCCTAGTAAGATAATGCTTGATCCTGTACTTGAAGAAGGTGAGGTAGTGACCAAGAGGAATAAGCCATGAAGAATCTGGAGGAAGAGGGAAATAAGACCCCGAGGCAATGCCTAAGGATTTTTGAGGAAGAGCAGAGGAGTTCATATGGCTACACAAATATGAATAAGGGGAAAATAATAGGGACGTCTCAGGGTAACAAAAGAAGGATGTGGACAGCTCATGTAGAGGCCATTGTGAAGTTTTTGGCTTTTACTCTAGATGAAAGGAGATGATGTTAACCAGAGGAGAGCTATGATCTAACATGTTTTAAAAGACCATTCTGGCATCATACTTGAGGAAGTACAGCACAGAGAGTGATGCATGTGAATACAAAGCTAAAAATGAGTCTACGGATACATCTTTTTGTTGTTGTGGTGGTGGTGCATGTTTTGGGGGAGGAGGTGTGCTTGTATAGTGCTAGTCTCCACGTGGAAGGGAGTCAGTGGACTGTCACTCCACTTCTTTAGAGGGGACAATCTAGAGAAACATATATTTGTAAAATAAGTGAAGATTCTAACTTCAACAATCCTTGCAATAGTATACCATGCATGAAATGATTTCACTAAAAAGTCCAGCCTACTCACAAAGTTATTTTTTATACCTAAAATATGGCTGATGGATATTAAGGGTTAAAACAGTACTGCTATCTGACAGTTGACTGAAGAGGTCATTGGTCATGTGAGAGTGAACATTGAACTAGGAAAGAACTTGGTCTAATCTTCAAGGCATGTGAATGTATTATTGTAGTATAAAGGAATCTCTGTTCTGCCTCCAAATCTAGATGAGGTATTTCTTCAAGGTCTGAGGAGAAAAGTTTTTTCTAGACTCTTATACTTTCCCTAAAGATTTTTTTTTTTTTCTGCAGAGGTCATTTAGAAAAGTTTTGTCCTTGAAAGGTTAGCTAAGTCAATAGATTTTTATTTGAAGTTGCAAACACTCTATAGCATTTCCGCTGTAGGTGCTTATTTCTGCAGTGGTATGAGACATTGTTCTTGTAAAAATTTTAATCTATATAGTAGAAAATCAAAACAAGTATTGTAGAGTGTATTACTTTCTGTCAAAGGTTATTCGGATACTGTTTGAACAGGTAATGTCATTTTCAAGATTCCATTTGATACAAAGAACAATTACAATAGATGAACTTTACAAATCAATTCAAGAAGCTAAAAAGTTCATGAATCGGTTATTTTATGATTTCATGGAAAGTGGAAAACATGCAAAACTTTTTAAGCAGTTTCATGAGCCTCAGAAAATAGGAGAGAATATTTTTATTTACAGAGAATTTATGAAGCTAAGTTTCTTTAGAATATGTTAGGAGAGGCTAGAACAAGCTAGGATCACGTCAATAAATATGAAATTGTTTTGAGATAAAAGATTTTAAGATGTAATTTTGAGTCTCTTATCTGTCATCTACCTATCCATTTATCTTCCTTACATATAGAATATAATGGCTAGGAAAAAAAGTGGAAAGTTAAGCAAGGAACTTCAGAATTAAAACATATAGAAATGATCAAGACAGGGCGCCTTGGTGGCTCAGTCGTTAAGCGTCTGCCTTCCACTCAGGTGATGATCCTGCAGTCCTGGGATCGAGTCCCACATTGGGCTCCCTGCTCAGCAGGAGGCCTGCTTCTCCCTCTCCCACTCCCCCTGCTTGTGTTCCCTCTCTCGCTGTGTCTCTGTCAAATAAATAATAAAATCTTTAAAAAAAAGAAATGATCAAGGCTTTGAAACTCCAAAAAAGGGAGATAAATGATAGTAAATGTGCTGACATAAGAAGAGCATAAAACCAGGTACACCCTGGTACCCCTTCCATTTTCCTCACACGCCGTCACAGACGTGCTTGGACACTGAACACAATGCCGAGGTTCTGCCCAGACGGTGAGATCATGTAGGCAACTGCTGTGCATAAAGGCATTGGAATGTCAAACAACCCCTTCTCTGCTCCTTTATTTCTTACCATAATTTAATAGCTTAATTACAAATGTGATGAAGGTATGAAGGAATGATCCCACGGTCATTCTCTTTGGCCATGTAACTTCACCAAAAATTTAATATTGCTAAACCCACTGGTCGGCATGTCATTAGGAAAAAAAAAAAAAAAAAAAAGATTGTTCTGGAGAGGAAATCCTTTGCCAGCCTGCGAGGACTATTTTTATTTGAGAAAGCAACACTGTACAATTTGGTTGGTGACATGATTACAGGAATCTTCAAAGCCGGGCATCTCCTCTCAACTAGGGCAGTGGCACGTGGTCAATGCAAGGCTGTCACTCACAGAGATGGAATCAGAGGGTGGGATACAAAGAGGCAAAGACGTGAGGTTTCTTCTGGCAGCTCTGTTGGAATCGAAGACAGGACTGACAATGGCTAATGTCCGGCTGTGCTAACAACAGTAAAAACACCCTAACTGGTCTCTTGCTTCTGATTCCAGTGAGATTTCAGAATCTGCTTCTCCAGGCTTCTTCTTCTATGAACGACTTCGTATATTTCTAAATTGATTTTGTACATACATGGCCAGAGTCCACTTCTAATGTTTGTAATCAGCAGCCAAACAAGCCGATGCAAGTGTTAAGGAGTGTTTCCCAGATATTGACAACTTTTATTTATAACTTGTTGATCTTAGTAGTTTTTAGATTGTCATTAAAAAAAAATTCTGGTGATGTGATAATTTATGCAATACTTTCAGATTTTTGTCACAGAAGTGTATTGTATGAAATGGGTGAAAATGGATTTTAATAAGTAATTTTTGTGTTATTTTTCACCTTGGTGATTTTGGGTGATTCATCCCTAAGTGGATTCTTGCAGTCAATACAGTGCTTTTGTTAATTGGTTAATAGTAGCACATAATTTCACTTATGTAACATGGAAATATTTATTTTAATTTCAAGCATTCAGTCAGCAATAATCAGCTGTACTTTATTTTGAGATAAATTTATTCGTATAGGATAAAAATGAAAAAGCTATCTTACAAGAAAGAAGTAATATTTTCATCTTCTTTCTCTTCTTTGACTTTTAAACTCTTTAAGTGGAACCAACTATCCACAAACACTAGGGAGACCTGACTTTTCTGTGACAAGTATAGAATAAGTGGATGAACCTCAGGGGCATATTTGAAAGGAAATATCCTAAAGGTAATTAAGTACATTTTTAAACTAGGGGGAAAATGCCTGCGTGGGGCATATTTTTAGTTGAAACTCGTTTTTAACCTAAAAATACAGGAGAAAGATTATTGTTGCAGGTTTTTAATAGGGCTTGCCTTGAGAATCCTTCTCTTTGAAGCATTTCCCTGAGTTGCATAGAAAATTTGCAATAATAAAGTGATTATTATCATTGCATTCATTTTTTTTCATATTTAACATACCCTGTAAGTGAATCTATACCAAACTAAGTACAGTTCCCCTTTAGCTAAACTTGTGCTTTCACCTTTGCTTAAATCAGAATGGAGAATTAAAATTAATGGAATGGTGAGATCTGTGTGGATAAAAGGAAAGGTTGAAAACTAGGGCATCGTGGATTTCTTAGTTCAAATCCCATCTGATCTCTTCTTTTGCCGTGGTACAAAAGTTGGCCTTCATATGACCAAGTATAAAACTGGCCCAAATCTAAGTAGAATCTCATTTTAAAAAATGAATACTAAAGCTCTTGAGCATAGGAATTATAAAGATGCCCTTATGACCACAGGTTCCATAGGTGGAAACAGTGCAAAGTGATTTGGAGTAGAAATAGTTACACATGATATACTTTGTTCATCTCATGAACAATTTCCTGGTAACTTCAATGTCAAGATGCTCTTTACACAATGTTGTAAGTACAGCTGTAAATATGTGCTATATCTTTTAAATCTTGATTTTTATTGCCATTACACATAGTAGAGTTGTGAGAATTTCACCAGGGATTTGTGTCAAGTTTAAGCAGTCCTTGAAAGATTTTAGTAAAGAATGGAGATATCCAGATCCATGATACTGAAGTGTTTCATGAAAATCTACATTGAGTAGAAGTAGATTATATAGCATGACCTATGATTCAGAAATGCAGTAAAAGAAGGTTATTGAGAAAAACGTAATGGAAGAGATAGCTATGTGGCCCTAAGTCATCAGATTGGGATAATATAAATGGAAATAGCTACTTCAATTAGCTATTTGCACCTATCAAACAGGAACTCTTTTTTGAGCTCTTGGTTGACCAAACGACTCAAGTCCTGACATTTCTCATCACCTTCCATACATTTATTCTTTCAAATTTTATATATAACAAATATATATATATTAACAAAAAAATATATTTTCATTCTGATTGTGTGTAATATGAAATGATGGATTAAAGTTCAATGAAGTTTGAGCACTGACTCAAGTGAAATTACCTTTTGGGTAATAAGCTGATGTGATATTTCAATCAAAAGTCAATTTTATGTTTAATGATTCCCTCTGTAGTTAAGATTGCCAATCAAATATTGCCACTTTTAGCCAATAAATTATTGAGTTTTTAAATATTTAAAGTTAAGTGATTTGGGTTTTTTTTTTTTTGTTTTTTTTTTTTATTCAAGAGAGACAGAGCAAGAGAGAAAGGCAGAGGGAGAAGCAGGCTCCCAAGGAGCAGGGAGCCCGATGCGGGACTCGATCCCAGGACCCTGAGATCCTGACCTGAGCCGAAGGCAGACGCTTAACCATCTGAGCCACCCAGGCGCCCTAAGTTAAGTGATTTTGTTACAAAGCAAAATACATCTTTGGATAGAAAAGTAAAACCTGAAATATTCTGTTCTATATAATAATTCACTATAGAATTAAAAATTCCCAGACTTATAAATGATATGTTTTATTTGCTTTATGACACACAAAGGTGAACAAACTTGAATTAACATATGAATAATTTAGTGTAAAAGTTTTTAAAAATTGAGATTAATGCTGCA
Organism: Mirounga leonina; assembly: GCF_011800145.1. NCBI lineage: Eukaryota > Metazoa > Chordata > Mammalia > Carnivora > Phocidae > Mirounga > Mirounga leonina. Next base: position 30,097,351 of record NW_023270320.1, on the reverse strand, counting down.
CTGAACATAGAAACTTATCATCTTCTGAAACAATGCTTATAGCTGAAGTATATAGATGAGTCAATTACTGAAACTTTGTTTCAAGTTTCTTTTGTGGATTTTGATGTACTCTAAAGAATTTGAACATCTAAAGGAAAAATACAATAGACAAAATAGTTTTAGTTTATGAATACAAATGTTTTCCTTCATTTTATTAATAAGAATATACTTCCTTTTTCCACACCCCCTGTGAAGCAGTTAAGCATTATTATTTCCATAATTCAGGTGACAAATAGAGAAGTCTAGAGGTTATGGCAAAGATTACTGATATAATCAGCAGCAGATTCACAGTATGGAGAAGTATTCCTAGGCAACTTTGTTCAAAAGCTATAGGGCAAAAGTATATAATGCTTTCTTTATAATTTCATAAATTTTCCTACTCCATTCTACCTCCTTGCCAAAGCTTTAAAGGAGAGTTGTGCAATTATGCTTCAAAATAGCTCTTTAAAATTAGCCATGCAAAATTTGAAAGGGTAAAAATAACAAAATATACTATATGAAGTGGCTTCACTGTTCCAAGTCAATTGAAATATATATTTTCAGACATTCATGTATGATTTTCTTTGAGATCTCAGTTGAGATTTCAGTGAATAAAATATGATTCAAACATAATGCTTTAGGGTAATTTTCTAAATTCCAGAAAAGAAAATACCTGTCATGAGAATCAAAAAATGTGAGTTTGTTTAAACTAAGACTACTAAAATTGATATATAAATGCTCTCGTAAACACACATGCACAACACACACACACATTACACATACAGATATACAAACATATGTGTGTTTGAAGAACATAATGGAGTATGTGAGAAAATTCTAAAATCTCTGTAATAATTGAAGATATGAAAAAAATTATGGTGGTTATGGATGTCTAGAATTTCTAAGTGGTCTAAGAAATTGAGACATGATAATTTTCTTTCTGACAAAGAATAAATTAAAGCAAATCATTTTTCTTTTTGACAAATGATTATCTTTTATATAATGTTAACAATACAAATTACATTATGTCAGACCTTACATCAGCTATTCAAAGCTCATTTTTTAATTAAAATTCTCATGAGCTACAGGCAAAGTGAAAATTAGTGAGTTGGAAAATTGAGGTGAGAAACTCTCCCAGAAATTTTTTAAAGCAATCTTAATTATAAACAAAATATGAGAAACATAATCAATACAAAGAATATGATTCAAAGGATTAATTTCTCTCTAAGAGGAGTCTTTGAATAAAGGAAGGGACTGGAAAGGATCATGTGTGTTTATAGAAATAATATCAAACGTAGCATTCCAGAGGTAAAGAAAAAGAGTTTAACATAAATGTCATAGTCAGTGTTCCCCATAAAAGAATGCCCAAAAGCAGATGGGTGCATTGATCCCAGGAAGCAAAAGTAAAGAAGTAGGTGAGCTGGGATAGGGAGAAACTGGTTTGCTATTGAGCCACTGAGGTCTCTTTTTGATGGAGAGCCTGAGGACCTCCATGGAACGTGCTTCAGACATGCCTTTCCTAAGGACAGAAAGTTGGGACTTACATCCACCGACTCCCAGAGTGGCCTTTTGGCCTGTGGATTGCCCTACAGGCTGAACAAGCCCTTTCCCTAAGGCAGAGAAGCAGAGATGCTAGGCTCCTGAGGTGAGTGGCTGCCAAGACACCAAGAAACTGTCTACCATCGCTGCTGTTGAAATTGAGGGGATGCTGTCTAGGACTCAAAAGTGTGCCCAATACATTTGCAGTGAAATGGCTGGCTCGTAAAACCCAAAAAGGAGAAACAAGAAATAACATGCCAGGGGTATTTAGGAATATCAGCGGCAATCTCCCAGAAAGAATACAAAAATACATCACATAAAAAGAAAGAATATAAGATCCACATCAGGTTTCTCAACGACAATGCTGAATGGAAAAATAAAATGAAGCAATATCCCTAAGTTGCTGTAAGTAAAGCACTTTACGCTATCATTTAAATGCGTAAGTGTCAAAGAGACTTCAGGCATTCAAGTACTCAGAAAACTTATTGTACATAGAAGATATCTGGGAAGGAAAAAATCCTTTATTTTATAAATAGGCAATGACTTACAAATATAAACATCAGACATGAGTGTTTGGGATCACTAGAAAACTAAAAGATATGTTAGGTTTTTAATGTGTACAGGAACATAATAAGTCTTAACATTGATAACGAAAAAAAGTAGAAAAACAGGTCAAAAAGATTAGAAGAATATAATGGCTGAAAATTTGCCTTTAAATTTAAAACTTGCTAATTATGTGAAATTCATCACATTTCAAAAAGAATATATATTCGAACACACGTACAATTACACAGCTTAAAGAATACTAATAAAGGGAGTGTTCATATTCTCCACTCCCAGATTAAGAGATAAACACTAGCTAGACCTTTATAGTCCCTTGATCTTGATTAATATCTCTTCTTCATCTTGGGATATAGTCATAACCATGAATTCTTAATCTTTGTTTGGTTTTTGTGATTCTACCACATATGTCTTTATGTATTGATTGATCAACCTATCACCGTCAATAATTTTGTTGCTTCTTTGTAGTTTATATAAATGGAATCTTATATTTTATATGACCTGCTTGCTTTCTAAAGTTATAATATATTATGGGGCACCTGGGTGGCTCAGTTGGTTAAACAACTGCCTTCGGCTCAGGTCATGATCCTGGAGTCCCGGGATCGAGTCCCGCATCGGGCTCCCTGCTCGGCAGGGAGTCTGCTTCTCCCTCTGACCCTCCCCTCTCATGTGCTCTCTCTCATTCTCTCTCTCTCAAATAAATAAATAAAATCTTAAAAAAAATAAAATAAAATAAAAATTTAAAAAAGTGTTCATCTGTACCACTACAAGCCAAATGTCTCTAGTGAAGGGAGTGACCAAGAAATATACTTTATATTCAGAATGTTACAGAAAATTGTGTAGCCACGTTCTTTATATATATTTTAAATGAGGTTGTGTTGGCAATAAATGCAATCAATTTATTTGCTCGAATAATATTTATTTTCTCTTGAACTTGAAAAATTGTTTTGCGTGGTGCAGAATTTTAGATTGACAGCTTGTTTTTTATTTCTCGGCACATTTTTCATGATATCCTATTGATTTATTGCTTCTAAAGGTTGCTATTAAGAATCAACTCTCGGGTGTCTGGGTGGCTCAGTTGGTTAAGCGACTGCCTTTGGCTCAGGTCATGATCCCAGGGTCCTGGGATCGAGTCCCACATCGGGCTCTCTGCTGGGCGGGAGGCCTGCTTCTCCCTCTCCCACTCCCCCTGCTTGTGTTCCTGCTCTCGCTGTCTCTGTCTCTGTCAAATAAATAAATAAAATCTAAAAAAAAAAAAAAAAAAAAAAGAATCAACTCTCATGGGTGCCTGGGTGGCTCAGTTGGTTAAGCGACTGCCTTCGGCTCAGGTCATGATCCTGGAGTCCCGGGATCGAGTCCCACATCGGGCTCCCTGCTCGGCAGGGAGTCTGCTTCTCCCTCTGACCCTCCTCCCTCTCATTCTCTCTGTCTCAAATAAATAAATAAAATCTTAAAAAAAAAAGAATCAACTCTCAGATTAATTTTGTTCCTAGATGATCAGCATCTGTCTTTAAGATTCTCTATTGTTTATGTTTTGCAGTTTTGAAGGATAAATCTATGTGTGGCTTTCTTTTCATTTGCCAAGGTAGAGATTTCTTGGAGGTTTCTGAAGCTGAATATGATATTGCTGGACAGTTCTAAAAAATTTTTAGTCATTTTATTATCAAATACTTTCTCTTCTCTTCTGTCTATATTTTATCATTGTAGACATTCAACTAGCTGTATGTTACACTTGTTCATTATATCCTACATATTTCTTAACCTTTTAAAATTTGTTCTGCTTTTTCTTGTCTTTGGGATGTGTTCTGAATAATTTCTTTGCATCCATCTTCCAGCCACTTATTCTCTCTTTAGTGATGACTGATCAGTTTGAAATTATTTGATTGAATTATATAGATAGATAGAAATACATGCATTTCAACCAGTAATATTTAGTCCCGCATCAAGTCTACCTGGTCATTTTGTATTGGACTCTTGTCTCTTGATCATACTTTCAAAATTTTATTTATGAAATCCTATTGAATATAATTTCCTTACAGTTTAATGATTTCGTTATGTAGTCTTTGAAGGCCTAATTCTGTTTGTATTAATTTTGTCTTTCATGTGTGGTGTCCATGTTTTAAAAAAGCTATATACTGCTCATAATCTTTGAAGTTGCTTGTGTAAGTTCCTTAGGAATGAGTTATGGTTGCATCTATTCAGAGATTGTTTACATGTATTGAGGAGGACCCTATCAATCTTGGAACACTGAATTAAATGATTTGTTTATACTTGGAAATCACACATGTGGTTCAAATTTGGGCTTTTATTTTCTTGATATCCCAGCTTTTAAAAATTACCAAATTCTTAAGAGAATTTTCTTTTTCCTATTATCACTCAGCACCAAATTAAGTCAAGACCCATTTTTGTGGATGGGATTCGTTCTTATTCATCTGCATGTTCAGTGTCAGCCTTATGTGGAATATTCCTATTAGACTTTTCACCTTGGGCAGGCTCTGTACTGTCTCTCTTTGGGAAGTAGATATGTTTTCAAAATGGAAGTTCATGCATGATTTACCTGGTATCTTCAAAGTGAGTACTTTGGAGTTTCCTTTCATCCGAAGGTCACTGTTTCAATTTAATTTTGGCCTTTGTATTTACCTTATATTCTTGAGAGGTCAGGTATTTATTTATGAAGATTTTAAATATGTTATCCAAACTATTTTTTTTTTTTTTAGTTTTTGTCAGGGCTATAATCAGTGTTAGTGTTAGAAAACATGGTATAACATTTAAACCAAAATAGAGAAAAAACAATCCATAAGTAAACAAGTCATTAAAAAGACCTCCCCTCCAAAAAAATATAGAAAATAAGAAACCAAAACACAAAAGCACAATATTTTGAAGATCCATAAAAGATTGAGGTAGAACTAATTCAGAATAAAGCACTAATATATTTAAAGGTCATCACTAGAAAACTAAGACTGAAAGAGTGCACAAAAAATTACCTCCACCACCTGAACAACAACAAACATAATTTATCAAGGAGTTGTCCAAAAGATAAAAATACTAAAACTGATACCATGGAAAAATTTATTAAAAAACAGAATTCGAGGCCAGTGTGAGCCAAACAAAGCAAGATTAGCGTTTTTAATAAGATAATTTTAATACCAGAAAAATAGCATTTAATAAAATAATAATTTAAATGGCTTAAAAAAATATATGCCCAACAGGTTAAAACGACATGATATAACAATTGAATGAGCCATTGCTTTTATAATCTTCTTTAATCAACAATCCTAAACTATCAATGGCTAACAACAGTTAACATTAATTTTTCTTATTGACACATATCAAATGTGGCTCTGTAGGGCTCAGCTAAGATCAAATGAGCTTGGCTTCACACCGTCATTGTGGACAGTTCTGCTCTGCATGTATCTCCTTTGTGACATCAGTAACTACACAGGCGAGTATTCTCATAAAGGAATTCAGAAGGACAAGAAGTCAATGTCAAGCCAAACAAGCACATTAAGCCTCCCCTCACATCATGTCTACTAACATTTATTGATCAAAGCAAGTAACATGACTAAGCTCAAAGCCAATGGTAGGAATGCATTCTCTACCTATTCTGCTATGATAGCCTCACCAGTTACTGGCAAGTATGTGGAAGTATAACTGTGCAGCAGAGAAGTAAGAATTGGAAAAAGGATTCAGTCTACCACAAGAATCTTGAACATATTTGCAATGGAAATTTCTAAAAATATATATATACGAAATATATATGCTATAGGTAATATGTAATATACATTACATATCCATATATCCATATAAGAGAATTTATCTGGCTAGAGTATTCTTTAATACAATAATTTTCAGAAGTCAGTGGGACACGGTTTATATAACCCAGAAACTTTATGCCAAATACAGAATTAAAGCCAACACAAAAGAGATTTAAAGAAACTCAAGGGCATATAATCTGTTTTTACACATATAGGTTTCAAATTACATGAGAACATATTCATGTTCCTTGTTCCTTACATACCAAGAATTACTCATTAAAATATAAAGAATAGAGGGGTGTCTGGGTGGCTCAGTTGGTTAAGCATCTGCCTTCAGCTCAGGTGATGATCTCAGGGTCCTGGGATCGAGCCCCATGTAGGGCTTCCTGCTCAGCAGGGACTCTGCTTCTCTCTTTCTCTCCCTCTGATCCTACTTCTCTCTCTCTAATAAATAAATAAAATCTTTAAAAAAATATATAAAGAATAGGGGCGCCTGGGTGGCTCAGTCGGTTAAGCATCTGACTTTGGCTCAGATAATGATCTCAGGGTCCTGGGATCAAGCCCCTTGTGGGGCTCCACACTCATCAGGGAGTCTGTTTCTCCCTATCCCTTTCTCTCTGCCCCTCCCCATGCTTGTGCATGCCCAAGCACTCACTCTCACGCTCTCACTCTCTCTCAAATCAATAAATAAAATCTTTAAAAAATATATAAAGAATAATAATAAATTTAGAGAAATTTTAAAGGAATGTATATAACATATATAGTGAAGATTTTAACAATTTTTATTGTGAAAGGTAATACATAAAAATCCCAAATGTTCAAAAAACTTAGACATTTTGGAGAAAAATCTCCATTCTGTCCAAATTAAACTATAGCTGTATAACATGTAAATTATAACAGCAATAGCTTCATTTGCATCCATGTTTTTGGTCCATTGTGCCCCAGTTATGGTCTTACCACGTATATCTTCATTCTGGAGCCCAGGCAAATGAAACTGTCCCTATCTGGGACATTGTTGTTTTTGTGGCCGAGGCAAAACAAACAAACATGGTGGAAATATGTGATGGCTCTTAAAATTTCTCCTTGGAAGTGGCATGTCACTTCTGCTCATGAATCATTATTTAAAGCAAGTCACATTGTCAAGAATGCTGTCATGTGGTAGGCAAGTATAATTTCTCACAGGATGAGAACTGAAAGTCATTTTATTAGTTTCCTACTGCTACTGTAACAAATTACCATAAATTATTATTTTATAGATTTATTATCTTACAAATTTAATATTACAGTTCTAGAAGTCAGAAGTTTTAAGATCAAGATATCAACAGGACTGCATTTCCTTTAGAGACTCTAGAATAGAATCCATTTCCTTGCCTTCCCCACATTCTAGAGGCTGCCTGCATTTCTTGATTTCTTGGTTAGTGGCCTCTTCCTCTGTCTCCAAAGCCAAAAGCATAGCATCATTAAATATCTTCTCTCTCTCTCATCTCTGAATCGATCATCATATTTTCCTCTCACTCTGACCCTGCTGCCTCTCTCTAATACAGGTGCTTGTGATTACATTGTGCCCATCCAGACCATCCAAGATCATCTCTCTATCTGAAGATCCATAAACTAATCATATCTTCAAAATTCTTTTTGCCATGTAAATTAATACATTCATAATTTCTGGGGATTAGGACATGACCGCCTTTGAGAGACCATTATTCACCCTAAATAACAGTAGGCAGGAAGTAAATGGTTTGAAAAATAAGCAATTTACACACTCTTCTCTTGGTCACAAAAATCAGCTTCCCTCCCTTTTACATGCAAATATGTTCATCCTCCCAAAGTACATCCAAGAATCTAGTCTAGCATCAGAATCCGTGTCCTATGTCTGTGTCAGATTTGCATATAACTTGTCTTGATCTAGAGGTTGAAGAATTAAAAGAACACACCCAATAAATACAGGATAACATCAAAGAACACTTAGTCCAGAAAGTGAAGAATGAAAGCTGCAGAGTAGATATAACTACATAACAATTCTGAAATCTCACTGAGGGGAGGGAGCGGAGCATTGTGGTTTATTTACTCTTTTCAGTGACACTTGCCTCTGCCTTCTGGATGTTCTTCCTTGGTCGTGTCTTGAAAAGGCATCAGAGAGAAGTCTATCCTTGGCAGCTAAGCTGATTTTCCATAATTTGGGGGATTTGAGGTTCAAGGTCAGTCACTGGTGGGTTGTTCAGTGTTTTATATCTCTCATAAACCTATCTTTTTTTCCAAACAGCTCCACGTATTGTAGCCATGTGCAAAATTTTTTGGTAAACAACTCTCTCTAGTCATAATTATAGGTACTTTTTACTTAAAAGGATCGCTATTCCTTAGACCTTTTCCTCTGAAGGACTTTTGACCAATTGTTGGTCTTTACTGGGTACCAACATAATCAGAGTTCTAAGTTGTAACAGAGTAATTCAGTCCTTACCACAGGCTGATTTTCTATCTTGCTACCTGATGGCCTTTTTGGTTTTGTTTTTCAAAGTTAAATGAAGATCAGTTGCATTTCTCTCTACCCTACAAGTCCCAGAATGTACACTCACTGAATTTTCTTCTAATCCTATTTGTAAAGGATTTGCTTTTCTAAACTCTTCTTATAGCACCCTATGAAATGTAGCCAATGGTAACCAACAGTCTATTTCCTGACTCTTTCAACTAAAGCTGTGGACTCATTTAGTACATTTATCTGCTTTCTGAATTGCCACAGAAGACACTTATAAAATGTTCCACCACTACAATGCAAGCTTCTTCAGATGTCTCAACCATGAAGAGAATTTTGGTTATGAATCATACGTTGTAGCTTATACAACAATTTCCAAGGAGATGCTTTGTGAATATAAAGATTCTAGGCTTGTTTTCCAAAAAGCAATCCTAAACTGCAGGCAGTCTGCTGAAAGCATTCCACAGATAAAGACTCTCCTCATGACAATATAATTAGTCTATTTGCCAAGAGGTTCAATTATTAGCATGTTTCCAGGAAGATTAGCCTGGGTCACCAGCTTTCTTTCTCAGAATGTCCTACAGGTAAGGAGAAAAAAATGGGTCATAGTCCATTTGCTTTAGCATACTATCAGATAAGCAAAAGTAACAACAAAATTGAGAAATTGATACTTATTAGTTTTTCTTTTGCTTTACATCACCGTAAGTTAATAAAATGGCTTTTAAAATCCATTTACCAGTTTGTTAAAGAACTAGAAACTATATGTATTTCTTGATTGAGAAAAGTATTGAGTGCTAATTCATCTTGTGGGGAAATACACCTATAGGTAAAAAGCTATAAAGTAAGAATATACATATTACAGTATTAATTATAAAAGGAGAAACTTTTAATAGCCAAAATAAACTGTAATATAAGAACAAGTAAGTATATTAAAATGTAGCAACTCCATATCAACATGAAAAACACCCATATGTAGAAAGATTCAAGTTATACATCCAGTCTTACTTCTTTTTTAAAAAAGATTTTATTTATTTATTTGACAGAGAGAGAGAGAGCATGCAAGAGCACACAAACAGGGGGAACAGCAGGCTCCCTGCTCAGCAGGGAGCCCGATGCAGAACTGGATCCCAGGACCCTGGGATCATGACCTGAGCCGAAGGCAGATGCTTAACCAACTTAGCCACCCAGGCACCCCTCCAGCCTTACTTTCTAATTGCCTGTCTTTATTCTCTGCCCTTTGTTGTAAAACATCATATGAAAATTGATGAGTTATTCAAATTGCTTATTGTGTATGATAAAAGCAGTTATTATGTTTTCTTTCAAATTTTGGACAACAAGTAATAGAATTACCTATAAACGAATAAGTAAATTCCAAATTTTAATGCAAAGAAATATCCAGAGTTAATGTTCCTCAGGGCTATAATAAGTACATTCCCATTCCAGGAAAACTAGTATGGTCCTGAAAGGATACAATATATAGATGACAAATACATACTTTTTTGTTAAATTTCCTTCATCTTATATTAGGAGCACAAAATGAGTTACAAATCAAAATTAATTTAATCTGTAATAATAGAAATACATTTTGTCCCTAGAATCTGATTTAAGCACCATTGCTTTACAATAGTTTATTTTTATCTTATTACCTCCAAAACCCCTAAACCCAGAGTAAGTCCTAACTATGGACCTCTGCCTTGTTTAGTTGGTTTCAAGTTAATGTTAAAAGTTTGATGATAGTGATTATAATACTTTTGATGCTTCTGAGGATTTTGTGATAATTTGAGTTGAACAGTGATAGAATTTTTGTTTAAATGATATTAAATTTTACTTTCTTCTTACAGTGCACTTCATTCTAACATTAAAAAAATAACTTTAAAAGCTTTATTTTTCTTCATGTTGATATAACTACATCCAAGGATAGCAAGTAGATATAAATATAATGGTTTTATTGCCAAATCTTTTCATTTCATCCATACAATGGAATCCCAAGTGCAGAGCCTTCAAATTTCAAATGCAAATGCATTTATATACAGTATATTTGAGGAAATTTCAATGCAAATAAAAGTTTTCAGAACACTTTAGTTCATATATAATTGCTGTAAACCTTGGATATGAGCCACTCTGCCTTTACTTTATTACTCTCTCCATATGCTGAAAAGGTGGAAAACTATAAATTATACTGCAACTCTAAGAATAGAACTACCCCAAACTAAATTGTTACAACGCAATCAAAACTGTGAAATAACAGCCTCAGAATTTTAAAAAAGAATAAAGCTTTCAGCATATTTAAGATACCTAATTTAGAAACTATTTTTTAAATAATTTTCTTCTTAGTGGAATTATTCAAGAGTTGCTCATGGTACTCTCCTGCTCGGGGAGGGGAAGAGAAAGACATCGACATGATCGTTATTAACAGAATATGTACATATAGTGACAGAACCTAATTTTGTAGAGCTGAAATCAACAACTAGGTTTTCAAGTTGTAAGATAGGCTTACTTAATGAGATAGAAAACCAAATTCTAATATCACAAACCTATAGTTTATTTTTGCCATATAAAATGTTTCTTATCGCCCTCTTGGTGGCATTTCCTTAGCTTTTGTTTTAGTATTAAGGTTATTAAGTTTGCCTTTTTTGTTGTTGTTGTTCTCATTACTAGAATACTTTATAGGTAAATCCACTCAAGGAACCTATTGTGCTTTCTGATCAAAGTGGAAAGTGATGCCAGGCTATAATAAGCAATTTAATTTTTAATGAGCTTATTCGTGCCCAAGGTCATAACAAAGGCAAAAAAAAAAAAAGTTAAAATAAAACTACAGCAAAACACTAATAATAATGGCCCAAATATGATCAGGGCAAAATAATATTTGGCAGGGAGCACTTTCAATGTATCCCAGTGCTAATTTTTAAAATTTGCTTCAGAATAGTAACTTAGCTCAAGGAAGTTATAGCATATTAAATAGCATAGACATGGATAAAAGTGCATGAGACTTTACTCCTAAAAGAAGTAAGCTAAGTTGTTTATGGAATTTAAATTTCTAAGCTAAAAATGTTTAAATGTCTTTTACTAAACAGCATCGTTAACCCATTGTTATTTCCTCACTAAGGAGATAAAAATTTGGGCACATTCTTTTACTATGTTTTCCTGCATTTTTTAAATGTTTTTACTTATAGCAGCTATGATGTGGTAGTACTTTAAATAGTTTAGTCTATGTTTAGATAATCATTAGTAAATACTTGAGTTGTTACAGGGAAAATTCTTTCAATTAATAACCATTAAACAAGCCAGAAAAATATTTTTAAAATAATAACATCTATTTTATATTTTAAATTATGATGTTTATGAGTTTGCACTTTTTTGTTTTTATCTGAATATATTACATGTTAAGGAGGAAACAAATTCTTGGTTAAAACTCCTTTCGAGTAAAACTAAGACCATTTCTTGTTAATAGATGTGCCGTGCCCTGTTTGTGTATTTGATTTCTTCAAGAATTCTTTTAATTCTTTCATGTTAATGGGGACTGAGCAATGGAAAAACTTTGTAAGTACCTTGGCTGAATAAAGATCTGACATACATTGACCCTACTGTTCCACTGATAAAGAATGACAATTAACTAACAAAATAGGGAGAATAGCACAAAATTGGGGGAAAATTTTAATTAGCTGATTTTTTTTATCCCTTTACCCATTATTTTAAGATCCAGTAATTTTATATGCTGATCTTTTATCTATTCACTATGTAGTAAATCTAATGATTTTAGTTGAAACAAGGGCTTGTTCTTGGTTTGCCCATGGGGGAAAAAGGATATAATTGTTTTGCTCTATTGTTTTGCAATCAACTTATATATTCTTGAGAAAAAGAGGACAGAAGTTAAGCAGAAGCATAGTCATTGATGTCACAGAACTAGATCACTGCATGAAGCTTGGAAATGTTCAGGTGTGATTTTATTAAATAGGATTAATGATTTCATGTTAAAATTTAGAAGCTGGTCACAGTCTTCTTCTTTTATTGAAATATAATTGCATTAGTTTCAGTTAAATACTACATTGCTGTAATATCAATAACACAGATGTCAAAACTCGTGTTGACAATCCTTAAAGATTCAGTTTCTCATTTCCTCTACTGTTCATTCAAGTCCCCACATTTTCCAAACAAAACTGGAACAGTAGAAATGTCTTAAAATATTTAGATATAAATATAGTAGAAAATATCAAAAAAAATCTGTAAAATATGTGTCATTTCCTGAATATTGTGATAGATGACAAAACTACCTGGCATTGTACAAGAATAACCCTAAAAAACATTAGGTGGGATCCATGACTTTCTACCAATCACTGTTTTGATTTATCAAGCATAAATATTATCAAGACTGACCAACTGCACTTTACATACCCTCTGACAATTTTATATAATTTTTAAATTTTACCAGTTTTATAAAATTTTTAAAAGTTTGTACTTCAAGCTTTGTTTGCGTATTATTTTTCTTCTGCTGCATAACAAATTACCACAACTTTGGGAGCTTAAAACAACACCCATTTATTAGCTCACAGTTCTGAATATCGGAAATCCAGACACAGGTTAGCTGTGTCCTCTGCTCAGGGCTGCACAGGTGAGGTGTGAGAAATACCATGTTTTTGTTCCTTTCTGGAGGCTGTGAGGAAGACTTTGCTTCAGGATCATTCAGATCCTTTGTTGGCAGATTTTGTTTTCTGGTGGTTGTGGGACTGATGTCCCCATTTCCTTGCTAGCTGTTAGCTGAGTCCGTTCTTAAAAACTAGAGGCTTGCTTTCAGTTCTATGCCTCCCGGCTGCCTCTATCTTCAAAACCCCAAACGGAAAACCTGTCTCATGCTTCTAGTCTCTAACTTCTTCCTATGTGACCACTTGGAGAAAATTTTCTTTTAAAGTGCTCCTCTAATTAGGTCAGTCATGCTCCAGAAACTCTCCCTTTCTTAAAGTCAACAGCGCCATATAACATGACCCAATGATGGGAGTGAAATCCATCCCATCAGTGTCCAGGGATTAAGCAGGTTATGTGCACCAGGGGGCAGAAATTGTGGGGCCTACTTTAGAATTCTGTTTACTTCAGATTGCCTTTTAGTTATTTTCCTATTGGTAATTATCTGAATGATTGAAAAATATAGACCATACAAAAGTGAAGTCTATTTCAGATATAATTAATTAAAACAACTTCTAAATTATTATCTGCTTGAATGTATGGGTGTGTGCTTGCCTATGTGTGCATGTATATATATGTGTATTTATACACATGTATGTACATATATACACACATGCCTGGTTAGTGATTTTTACTCTGTTTGTGCTAAGGCTAAAAGGCCATAATACAGTTAAGATCTAGAGAAGATGAACTTAAACAAGAAAGACTTTAGCTATCTTTTGTCACCACTTACCAGAGATAATTAATGGTTTACCCTAACACATGTAGAAATTTATTTTACAATTAGAACAGCCAGATTGTTCAATTTCAGAATCTTATGATATCATTATTTAATGTTTATTAAATGCTATAAAATCTAAGAAGATTCTTTCATGAAATATATACTTTTAAAATGTAAATCTATAACTTCAAATCATAATAACCAATATTTTAATATGTTCAGGTTGATATAAAATGAAATTCCTTGCTTGCACGATTAAGTGTAGCATGGCTGGGGAGTCAACATTGATATTCATTCTCCACAAATAATTCAAGGTATTAAATTTTCTTCCCAGCTGAAAATTTAATTATCAAACCCTCATTCTCATTCATTATGTGAAAAAAAACAAGATCAATGCAAAATAACAGCCTGTTTTATGTAATGTGTAACGTGTATATAAGAAAAGACTAATAATATTCTCTACCTGTGCGGCTTTACTGAAACTCCTTATAGTGTCCGTGAGTTTTTTCTGAAATTCTTTCTCAAAGTGTGCATGTGTGTGTGTGTGAGTGTGTAAAAGAAGACCATATGTAGACTGTTGAATTGGAAAATGATTTTAAATATTATGTAGTGCCACCTCATAATTTTGTCTAGTATAATCATATAATTTTACAAGTCAATCAATACCATCTACTCCAACCCCAAAATTTCACAAATGAGAAACCAGAAGTACAACCTACAAAATGGAATGATTTACAAAACACAGTGGCTTCTTCCTTAACTATAATGCTTCCATTTTCTATACTTTTATTCTGTTCATTTTTCAGACACATTAAATGTATATGAGTATTTCCTAACATCCAGACTCTAATATACATCTATATCACTATGGATATTCATGAGATTCATATAGGCTAGCATAGGAAATCCCATGAAATAATATACTTGGCTCCCATATCATTCTTCATTAGTCCTTTTCTTCTATCTTTGGTCCTGGGGACACAGACTTATTCCATGTGTCACATGAAAAAAAAAAAGGACAGATTATAGTAAATTAGCAATAAATTTAGTTATGACTTTGTCATTTTTATTCGAATCCTTTACTTAGGAAACTATTTTGTGAGCAAAAGAACACAAATAAATGATATTCAAAAATATTTCAAGAAATAGACAAGGAGCGGGATAAATTTGGTTTTGTTTGTTACCATATGTCTTTTAATAATTCTGTACAGCATTGTTCTTTATTCTCTATAAGCATTCTCCTTAGTGTGGGGAAGAAATATGAGTATTTTTATGTTTGTTTTTGGTCAGGGCTTTCTGAGCCAAAATTACTAAAAACCTGAATTAAATGCCAAGCTTTGGAAGTTAAAGGGTGTTTGAATAAATAGAATTTCAGAGTTCTAGATTTATTTCTGCAAAATTCCTTGTCTATATTCCAAAGGATTATAAACCAGAGACTTCTTTCTCTTCCTGGAGAGATTTTTTTTTTAGAAAGATGAGGAAGGGAGGGAAGTGTACCACTTACTCTGTAAGACTCCAGATCTACAATTTCGAGATTTCTCTGTTATGGTACAGACCCTGCCCGCATAACCACTTGGCTCCTCTCACCTTGCTCTGAAGGAGTTAAGTGTGCTTAGGAAAACTGTGAAGTTATTGCTTTTAAGTCTGCCTCTGATTCAGAAACCTGTTTGTGTTTTCTGGACAAATAAATAAAGCATTAAAACTATGTCAAGTACTTGGTATATTAATCAAACTTTATTATGCCTGACTGATTGATTAGCACTGTAGACTAATATCTAATAGGAGAGACAAGTGAACAAAGAAACGTTTAATAAAATATTTTGATCCATTTCATGAAGGAAATAAGCAGGGAGTGGTAGTGAAAAATTGGAGGTGAGAAATACACAATTATTTTTCTGCCCTTTTATATAATATTAAACATAACTCCATTATAACAAGTATAATATTGTATTTAAAATAGTTTTTCTTGGCTTCCCTGATGTACCGGCTTGTGAAATTTTTAAAAATAATGAATAACCTTGTTCTTCTGTCTATCCCCAGTAAGTGTTATTTGAGGTTTAATAAATATTTCTGGGATTAATAAATTAATGGATAACTTCACTGCTTCATTTTAAAATTACTAATCTCAAGGAAATTTACATTTGCAATTTTGCAAATTTTTCTTCCCAGCCCGTCTAAGTACACCATCTTGAGAGCTGTTGAAAATTTGGAGAACAGGGGCACCTGGGTGGCTCAGTCGGTTAAGCATCTGCCTTCGGCTCAGGTCATGATTCCAGGTCCTGGGATCGAGCCCTGCATCAGGCTCTCTGCTCGGCGGGAAGCCTGCTTCTCCCTCTCCCTCTCCCCCTGCTTGTGTTCCCTCTCTTGCTGTCTCTCTCTCTCTGTCAAATAAATAAATAAAATAAATAAAATCTTTAATAAAAAAAGAAAATTTGGAGAACAAAATATCTCCAGATTTTACAAAGAATTTTTGACCAACAATAATATAGTGCCATTTATTTCAATTAGACTGGATACATATTTAATTTCAAAGTCTCCAAGCTGAAGTATCAAGAAGAGAATCCCAATATTCAAATTAAAATAAAAGATAACTTCACTAGAAAATGAATCCCATCTGTTTTAGAGGCCCCGGTGACACAGATCCAATTAAAATATAATTCATACCTGCAAGGACAATTTTTATATGAAATAAATATGGACAATATGAAAGGAGTATCCTTTTGTATGTCCCTGAAAGAACTAGTTTTTTTTTCTTCACACTCATTTTCATCTCCATATACATACCAAAATCTACTTTTGGTGGAGTTATTTTCTTTCAGTTTTATTCTCTATTTCACAACCTTGATTCTTTTGTAAGGAAAGCCCTCCAAAGGCTGTTGATTATGCCCCACTTGGTTTGCTCATGTGTACACTTCCTTTTAAGTCAGGGCTTCTAGGATGCTGTAGTTACTCAAGTGCAACTCTGGTTTTCTAGGTGCATCATTTGAAGACATGTCTCTAGGTTTCTGGTTTTATTTATGAAATAGTCATGTCTGTGCCTCTTCTGTATTACTTACAATGAAGTTATTTGTTCACAGTTGGACTGAAGAGAGTTATTTGGATTCCCTATGATGAATCATTATACCACTCCTGGTATCACATAATTAGAGATTTGAATTCCTTCTGTTTGTTTGCATTAACCTCTCTTCATATCAAAAAAAAAAAAAGGTCTTAGTAAAATTATAGATGAAGTCAGGAAATGGTAGAAATATTGAAATTTTAGCTTCCAAATATAAGGATATTTTTATTTTTGCAAGCATCTTAAAGATCAAAGCAGAATAAATTGGATGATATAAATGCCAACTGTTAGAGTGGATAAAACATAAACATAAATCACTCAAATGATATTTTCCTTTGCATATTGTAAGTACTCTTGATATATGAACAGCTGAAGTATGTATTTGTATACTGTCCCCTGCCAAACAAAACAAGATTGCTTTGTAGGAGTCACATAATAATTATATACTAGTACAGAGACTAATGGAAACAATGTGTTTAAATATTTTATTAAGGGGCACCTGGGTGGCTCAGTCGGTTAAGCATCTGCCTTCGGCTCAGGTCATGATCCCGGGGTCCTGGGATCGAGCCCCACATCGGGCTCCCTGCTAGGCGGGAACCTGCTGCTCCCCCTGCTTGTGCTCTCTTTCTCTCTCACTTTCAAATAAATAAATAAAATCTTTTAAAAAATATAGAAAATATTTTATTAAATACTAAAGGAATAACAGTTAAAAGTGAAAACTTCATCATTGGACTGCCCATGTTTGTATTCCAATCCAATCATCTATTAACTGTGTTATTTTGGGCAAATTATTTAACTTCTTTGCTGTGTAGAGATATAATAATACATCCTCATAAGGCTAATGGAAGAATGAAGTAATTGAGATATTCTGTAGTTTTTACTCAAGTTGAATGTAAATTTAATTAAAGAAACACCATTGATTTTACACTATTAGAAAGAAAATAAATGTTTTCCATTTCAATTTTAAGACTCACCTTACAATGGTAAGATGCATTCCAATGAGGGAGAAATAGTGATTCTCTTAGAGGAAAGTCTTTCACAAATATAATGAAAGTTACTGGTTATGGAAAAGTGCAAAAGGGAGAAGAGAGGGAACCCTAGCACAAGCTAAATATCATTAAATATTAATAAAATTAGAATTCTTAATAAAGTTTACCTGATCCTGAAATTATTAAAAATAAACACAAAAAACAGAGAATAGAATCATCCTATTAATTAAGCTTTCTGTTTACTTTATGGGAGTCTTGTGTGCTATTTTAGGATGAGAAATTTTAGGGGCGCCTGGGTGGCTCAGTTGGTTAAGCGACTGCCTTCGGCTCAGGTCATGATCCTGGAGTCCCGGGATCGAGTCCCGCATCGGGCTCCCTGCTCGGCAGGGAGCCTGCTTCTCCCTCTGACCCTCCCCCCTCTCATGTGCTCTCTCTCTCTCATTCTCTCTCTCTCAAATAAATAAATTAAAAAAATATTAAAAAAAAAAATTAAAAAAAAAAAGAAATTTTAGTGAAATTCAGAAAACCTAAAATTGACAGGAATCATAATTAAACTAATAGATGTGACACTTTTGAGGAAAGAGCTACAGAATCAGTAGTAGAAGGTAAATTAAGCTCAATCTCCTTCATAGAGTGAGGTAGATTTGACTGATGGTCTACAATGCTTTTTCTAAAGAAGAAAAAACAACCACTTTCTCTCAAAATTGCAATTTTCATGTTTCTTTTTTCTACCTTACTATAAACATTCCTCAGTGTACTACAGTTTTGTTCCTACTCTTTATCATGGGATGAAAATTATCTTTGTCTAATCATCAGTAACATTTTTTAAAAAGATTTTATTTATTTATTTATTTATTTATTTATTTATTTATTTAGAGCACACAAACAGGGGGAGGAGCAGGGGAGAGGGAGAGAGAGAATCTCAAGCAGACTCCATGCTGAGCATGGAGCTTGATGCAGGGCTTGATCTCAAGACCCTGAGATTGTGACCTGAGCCAAAATCAAGAGTCAGACACTTAACTGACTGAGCCACCCAGGCTCCCCTTTTAATGTCAAAAAAATGGCAACCTCCCAATCCTTCATTCAGTGGGTGTCCATTGAGCACATAATATGGGCAACATACTGCTCAATGCCCTGCAGTGCTTGTGCTTCTGAATATGCATCTGCTCACACCATCTGCTGGAGGACCACTGATGCACGCGTGACCAAACAAAACGACGAATATCACTTCAAATAGCAACAAAGGCGATGAGCTGAGAAAACCACCATATGATATACAGTGATTAGGGAGAGTAGGCAGCAGGATACAGAATGTCTGAGAAACCTCTCTCTGTGGAGGTGACAATGTCTGTGACAATGAGATTGTTGAAACGATGAATGCAAAGACCGATGGGAAGAGAATTCCCAGGAAAGGGAACAGCAAGTGAGAGTGGGTGTAGGTTCGAGTCAGCTTTGCTCAAAGAGATAAAAGAAAGGCACATTGTTTAACATGCAGAGAGAAAGGAGGAGATAAATGAGACAAGGTAAAGTCACACAAGTTTTTTGCATCTTTTCATTTGTTTGTTTTGTCTTCCGGGTATCACAACCCAGCCATCTCCTACAAAAACGAGGATATCCACGTTTCCT
Organism: Mirounga leonina; assembly: GCF_011800145.1. Lineage (NCBI taxonomy): Eukaryota > Metazoa > Chordata > Mammalia > Carnivora > Phocidae > Mirounga > Mirounga leonina. The sequence goes on along the minus strand of NW_023270320.1, from coordinate 30,077,937 downwards.
GTACCCTGCCAGTTAATGGGTTACACTATCTAAGCTCACATTATCTAATAAAATATCTCCAGAGAAGGATTGGGATATTGGGCAAGTATTGAGTAAATGCAAGGACCATTGCAATTAATCGCAGAGCAGAATTCTCAAGTGGTAGAAACCCTGGCATCCAGGGGCGGAAATAATGGAGTCTAGTGGGAGCTGCCAAACCGGGGTGGTGGGACTAGACTGTGCATGTTGGGTAACCTTGGCAGTGGCTCCTGCTCACCAGAATCTTTGGGTTACATCTATTTTCTGACGTTGGTTCCCTAGTTTCTGTAATCTACCCAGAACTTGTCCAATTTCTTCTTCCCTCCCTCCCTCCCTCCCTCCCTTCCTTCCTTTCTTCCCTCCTTCCTTCTTTCCTTCTCTCTCTCTCTCACTCTTTCTTTTTTTAATTAAATAAGCAAGAGTCAGTTTCTATTACTTGCAACCCAGAACTCTGACTGATAAGTCATTATAGAATGTTGTTCACTATGGCTGACATATTAACATTCATTCCTTTCCTGGCACTTAGAATAATTATCTCTACAATAGTGTATAGTTCCTATAATCAGCTTCACACCTTAATGTCTTTGCACAGGATCTTCTTTCTGTCTACCTGCAAATCCTACTCTTCCCCAAATCCCTTCTCACATCTACCAAACAAAGTCAATTCTATTCTCTATGCCATTTCCATATTTTATTACTAAGATAGTCTAAGCTGTGCTACATTTAATAAACATCTCCAAGATCTCAGTGGCTTACCTATTTCTATAAAGTTCACCATGAGTCCTAGCCACGGCCAAGGGCACTGGTCCCTCTTGTGGGACCCAGGTAACCCAGGCAACCTTGAGCTTGTGGTCTCAAAAAAGGCTTCCATGTTTGTCACTACAAAGTAACAGAGAAACTGGAGATCACATGGAGATTTTCACAGTTTTACTTTGGAGTGATCCATTTATAGTTGGTCTATGTTTAATCAGCCTGGTTAATAGTCATATGGCCTTGGCTACGTGCATTGAGTGGGTAAGGATAATTTTCATAATGCTTGGGGAGAAATAATATGAGAAGAAGATGGTGAATACATGAAATTGTGTCCCCCTTTATATGATATGCCCTTTATCTGATATGTCATTTGCAAATATCTTCTCCCATTCTGTCAGTTGTCTTTTGGTTTTGTTGACTGTTTCTTTTGCTGTGCAAAAGCTCTTTATCTTGATGAATTCCCAATAGTTCATTTTTGCCCTTGCTTCCCTTGCCTTTGGTGATGTTTCTAGGAAGAAGTTGCTGTGGCAGAGGTCAAAAAGTTTGCCACCTGTGTTCTCCTTTAGGATTTTGATGGACTCCTGTCTCACATTGAGGTCTTTCAACCATATGGAGTCTATTTTGTGTGTGGTGTAAGAAAATAGTCCAGTTTCATTCTTCTGCATGTGGCTATCCAATTTTCCCAACACCGTTTGTTGAAGAGACTGTCTTTGTTCCATTGGACATTCTTTCCTGCTTTGTCAAAGATGAGTTGACCATAGAGTTGAGGGTCCATTTCTGGGCTCTCTATTCTGTTCCATTGATCTATGTGTCTATTTTTGTGCCAGTACCATAATGTCTTGATGATGACAGCTTTGTAATAGAGCTGGAAGTCCGGAATTGTGATGCTGCCAGCTTTGCTTTTCTTTTTCAACATTCCTCTGGCTATTCAGGGTCTTTTCTGGTTCCGTACAAATTTTAGGATTACTTGTTCCATTTCTTTGAAAAAAGTGGATGGTATTTTGACGGGGATTGCATTGAATGTGTAGATTGCTCTAGGTAGCATTGACGTCTTCACAATATTTGTTGTTCCAATCCATGAGTATGGAACGTTTTTCCATTTCTTTGTGTCTTCCTCAATTTTTTTCATGAGTATTTTATAGTTTTCTGAGTACAGATACTTTGCCTCTTTGGTTAGATTGATTACTAGGTATTTTGGATGGTTTTGGGTGTAATTGTAAATGGGATTGACTCCTTAATTTCTCTTTGTTCTGTCTTGGTGGTGGTGTATAGGAATGCCACTGATTTCTGGGCACTGATTTTATATCCTGCCACTTTACTGAATTCCTGTTTGAGTTCTAGCAGTGTTGGGGTGGAGTCTTTTTGGTTTTCCACATAAAGTATCATATCATCTGCAAACAGTGAGAGTTTGACTTCTTCTTTGCCAATTTGGATGCCTTTTATTTCTTTTTGTTGTCTGATCGCTGTGGTTAGGACTTCTAATACTATGTTGAATAGCAGTGGTGATAGTGGACATCCCTGCCACGTTCCTGACCTTAGGGAGAAAGCTCTCAGTTTTTCCCCATTGACAATGATATTTGCTGTGGGTTTTTCATAGATGGCTTTTATGATATTGAGGTATGTACCCTCTATCCCTATACTCTGAAGAGTTTTGATCAAGAAAGGATGCTGTACTTTGTCAAATGCTTTTTCTGCATCTATTGGGAGGATCATATGGTTCTTGTTCTTTCTTTTATTAAAGTATTCTATCACAGTGATTGATTTGTGGATGTTGAACCAACCTTGCAGCCCAGGGATAAATCCCACATGGTCGTGGTGAATAATCCTTTTAGTGTATTGTTGCATCCTATTGGCTAGTATTTTGGTGAGAATTTTTGCATCCATGTTCATCAAGGATATTGGTCTGTAATTCTCCTTTTTGATGGGGTCTTTGTCTGGTTTGGGGATCAAAGTAATGTTGGCCTCATAAAACGAGTTTGGAAGTTTTCCTTCCATTTCTATTTTTTGGAACAGTTTCAGAAGAATAGGTATTAATTCTTCTTGAAATGTTTGGTAGAATTCCCCTGGGAATCCATCTGGCCCTGGGCTTCTGTTTGTTGGGAGATTTTTGATTACTGTTCAGTGGTTATAGGTCTGTTCAGGTTTTCCATTTCTTCCTGGTTCAGTTTTGGTAGTTGATACATCTCTAGGATGGCATCCATTTCTTCCAGATTATCTAATTTGCTGGCCTATAGTTGCTCTAAATATGTTCTTATAATTGTTTGTATTTCTTTGGTGTTGGTTGTGATCTCTCCTCTTTCTTTCATGATTTTATTTATTTGGGTCATTTCTCTTTTCTTTTTGATAAGTCTGGCCAGGGGTTTATCAATCTTGCTAATTCTTTCAAAGAACCAGTTCCTAGTTTCGTTGATCTGTTCTACTGTTCTTTTAGTTTCTATTTCATTGATTTCTGCTCTGATCTTTATTATTTCTCTTCTCCTGCTGGGTTTAGGCTTTATTTGCTGTTCTTTCTCCAGTTCCTTTAGGTGTAGGGTTAGGTTGTGTATTTGAGACCTTTCTTGTTTCTTGAGAAAGGTTTGTATTGTTATATACTTTCCTCTTAGGACTGCCTTTGCTGCATCCCAAAGATTTTGTCTTTTTTTTTTTTTTTAAGATTTATTTATTTATTTGAGAAATCGAGAATGAGAGAGAGAGAGAGTACATGAGAGGGGGGAAGGTCAGAGGGAGAAGCAGGCTCCTCGCTGAGCAGGGAGCCCGATGCGGGACTTGATCCCGGGGTTCCGGGATCATGACCTGAGCCAAAGGCAGTCGCTTAACCAACTGAGGCACCCAGGCTCCCCCATCCCAAAGATTTTGAACAGTTGTGTTTTCATTTTCATTGGTTTCCATGAATCTTTTTCATTCTTCCTTAATTTCCTGGTTGACCCATTCATTCTTTAGTAGGATGCTCTTTAGCCTCCATGTATTTGAGTTCTTTCCGACTTCCCTCTTGGATTGAGTTCTAGTTTCAAAGCATTGTGGTCTGAAAATAGGCAGGGAATGATCCCAATCTTTTGGTACCTGTTGAGACCTGATTTGTGACCTAGGATGTGTTCTATTCTGGAGAATGTTCCATGGGGACTAGAGAAGAATGTGTATCCTGTTGCTTTGGGATGGAATGTTCTAAATAGATCTGTGAAGTCCATTTGGTCCACTGTGTCATCTGAAGTCTTTATTTCCTTTTTGATCTTTTGCTTAGAGGATATGTCCATTTCAGTGAGGGGGGTTTAAAGTCCCCCACTATTATTGTATTGTTGTTGATGTGTTTCTTTGCTTTTGTTATTAATTGCCTTATATAATTGGCTGCTTCCATGTTAGGGGCATAGATATTTACAGTTGTTAGATCTTCTTGTTGGATAGACTCTTTAAGTAGGATATAGTGTCCTTCCTCATCTCTTACTACAGTCTTTGGTCTAAAATCTAATTTGTCTGATATAAGGATTGCCACCCCAGCTTTCTTTTGGTGTCCATTAGCATGGTAAATGGTTTTCCACCCCCTCACTTTCAATATGGGGGTGTCTTTGGTTCTAAAATGAGCCTCCTGCAGACAGCATATTGATGGGTCTTGTTTTTTTTATCCAGTCTGATAGCATGTGTCTTTTGATTGGGGCACTTAGCCCATTTACATTCAGGGTAATTGCCTATAAGGTGACTGTTACTGTATATGGTCTGTGTTCCTTTCTGGTCTATGTTGCTTTTAGGCTCTCTCTTTGCTTAGAGGACCCCTTTCAATATTTCTTGTAGGGCTGGTTTTGTGTTTGCAAATTCCTTTAATTTTTGTTTGTCCTGGAAGCTTTTTATCTCTCCTTCTATTTTCAATGACAGCCCAGCTGCATTGGCTGCATATTTTTCTCATTTAGTGCTCTGAATATATCCTGCCTGTCCTTTCTGGCCTGGCAGGTCTCTCTGGATGGGTCTGTTGCCGATCTAATGTTTCTACCATTGTAGGTTACAGATCTCTTCTCCCAAGTTGCTTTCAGGATTTTCTTTTTGTCTCTGAGACTCGTAAGTTTTACTATTAGATGTTGGGGTGTTGACCTATTTTTATTGATTTTGTGAGGGGTTCTCTGTGCTTCCTGGATTTTGATGCCTGTTTCCTTCCCCAAATTAGGGAAGTTCTCTGCTATAATTTGCTCCAATATACCTTCCACCCCCTCTCTCTTTCTTCTTCTTCTGGGATCCCAATTATTCTAATGTTGTTTTGTCTTATGGGATCACTTATCTCTTGAATTCTGCCCTCGTGTTCCAGTAGTTGTTTATTTCTCTTTTTCTCAGCTTCTTTATTTTCCATCATTTGGTCTTATTTATCACTAATTCTCTCTTCTGCCTCATTTATCCTAGCAGTTAGAGCCTCCATTTTTTATTGCACCTCATTAATAGCCTTTTTAAGTTCGACTTGGTTAGATTTTAGTTCTTTTATTTCTCCAGAAAGGGTTTCTCTAATAACTTTCATGTTTTTTTCAAGCCCCACTAGTATCTTTAAAATCATCATTCTGAACTCTAGTTCTGACATCTTACTAATGTCCATATTGATTAGGTCCCTGGCAGTCAGTACTGTCTCTTGTTCTTTTTGTTGAGGTGATTTTTTCTGTCTTGTCATTTTGTGCAGAGGAGAATAGATGAATGAGAGAACAAAATGCTAACAAGGTAACATCGTCCCCAGAAAATATACTCTAAACAAATCAGAAAAGACCTGAAACTGGGGGGAAAGAAAGAGAAAAAGGAAAAAAAAAAAAAAGAAAGAGAAAGATAAAAACAAACAAAAAATAAAGAAAACAGGATATGATCAAATATGATCAGGCTGGTGCATAGATCAGTGCCACACACCAGATTTTGGGTGTATTTTGGTCTGTTAGAAGAAAGTGCCTCCCAAAATTTTAAAGAAAGAAAAACTTATATATGTACAAAAATAAGGGTTAATACGATGAAGGGATGGAATATGACTCTAAAGATGAAAATTATAAAAGATTTTATAAAAGGAATTGATAAGATAAGATGTTGGTTGAAAAAAGAAAGAAGAGGATTTAAAAAAAAAAAAAGGGAGAGAATGTGCTCAGGCAGGAGACTAGAACAAAGCCATAGACGAGAGATTTAGGGTATATTTTGATCTGTTAGAAGAAACTGTATCCCAAAATTTTAAAGAGAGAACAACTTATATATATATATATATATACCAAAAATAAGTGTAACTACTATGAGGGGATAGAATATGACTCTAAAAATGAACAATAAAAAAGATTTTTTTTAAAAAAAGGGATTGATAAGATGTTAGTTGAAAAATGGAAAAAAATATTAAAAAAAAAGAGAGAGCTAAAAAAATTCAAATAAAATTAACTTTGAAAGACTAAAGCATCATGGGAAAAAAGCCACGAATTCTATATGCCATATTCCCCTAGGGCTCGAGTTCTGCTGTTCTCCTTGATGGGTAAACTTGGTCTTGGCTGGCTGTTCTCCCTGATCTTCTGGGGGAGGAGCCTGTTGCCATGGTTCCCAAATGTCTCTGCCGAAGGCAGAATTGTCCTGCCCTTGCTGGTCCGGACTAAGTAATCTGCTCGGGTTTCCCCTCGGGAGCTTCCTTCCTTCCATACATCTGTGTGATAGTGTGTGTATGCAATATGGTGGAAAACAATACCTATAAACAAAGCCAAATAAAATAAAGCTTATTTTCAATCAGTTATCTATTTTTAAAGTTTTTTCTCTTTATAACTTTATTTTATAATGAAGCATAAATATATTTTCAATGAAAAAAGTCAAATATAAAGATTAAAATTTGAAATATTCCTTTACCAGCTCCTTGACAGTTTTTGTGCTTCCAAATTATTAGTTAGAAATTAAGATTCTAATCTGTTTGATTGATTCACAT
>NW_023270320.1:30044467-30070864 GCF_011800145.1 Mirounga leonina | reverse complement strand
TATATATATATATACCAAAAATAAGTGTAACTACTATGAGGGGATAGAATATGACTCTAAAAATGAACAATAAAAAAGATTTTTTTTAAAAAAAGGGATTGATAAGATGTTAGTTGAAAAATGGAAAAAAATATTAAAAAAAAAGAGAGAGCTAAAAAAATTCAAATAAAATTAACTTTGAAAGACTAAAGCATCATGGAAAAAAAGCCACGAATTCTATATGCCATATTCCCCTAGGGCTCGAGTTCTGCTGTTCTCCTTGATGGGTAAACTTGGTCTTGGCTGGCTGTTCTCCCTGATCTTCTGGGGGAGGAGCCTGTTGCCATGGTTCCCAAATGTCTCTGCCGAAGGCAGAATTGTCCTGCCCTTGCTGGTCCGGACTAAGTAATCTGCTCGGGTTTCCCCTCGGGAGCTTCCTTCCTTCCATACATCTGTGTGATAGTGTGTGTATGCAATATGGTGGAAAACAATACCTATAAACAAAGCCAAATAAAATAAAGCTTATTTTCAATCAGTTATCTATTTTTAAAGTTTTTTCTCTTTATAACTTTATTTTATAATGAAGCATAAATATATTTTCAATGAAAAAAGTCAAATATAAAGATTAAAATTTGAAATATTCCTTTACCAGCTCCTTGACAGTTTTTGTGCTTCCAAATTATTAGTTAGAAATTAAGATTCTAATCTGTTTGATTGATTCACATACATGCACACCTTATATCTCTTACTCTTAGATATCTCTATGTCCTAGGTCATCATTCTTGTGGTACATTTGAACCCCAAGTCAGTTCTTCTCTCTGGATCCGGGGATATGTTTTTCTTTTCTTTTCTTTTTTTTTTCTTTTCTTTTTTCTCTTGCCTTCTTTTCTTTTCTTTTTTTTTTTTTTTTTTTTTTTTAGAGAGAGAAAGAGATAGAGTGCTCACACAGGGGGAGTGGCAGGGGGAAAGGGAGAGAGAGAATCTTAAGCTTGATCTCACAACCCTGAGATCATGTCCTGAGCTGAAATCAAGAGTTGGATGCTTCACCGACTGAGCAACCCTGGTGCCCCTGGGATATATTTTTCTACAGAATCCACAAGGATCTTATAGATAATAGTCTAGTTCAGCATTTCCAAAATCTGTACATTTTAAATCCTCTAGTTGTGGCCATATTTCATTCATTCTCAGGCTGGCAGAGTCTTTAAAATAGCATGATTTCTCCTAGGTTAGTCTCATATCATTATCTAAAAAGGTATCTGATATCTTAAGAAATCATGTCTTTGGAAGTTAGGGTGAAATAAAATTCTACTCCTGAAATCTATTTTTAATTTTATAAACACATAATGCTCCCTACATTGTATTCTCTGCTAATAGGTCCCAGACAGAAAAGAGATCATTTGCAACTGTGACTTTCCTGCTGTATCTTTGGATTTCTGGTGTCATTCCCAACTCATTGTGTCTAAGGGTTAAACTGGGCCTTGATCCTGAACTGTTGTTCCAGTTGACCTGCAGTATTAGTAAAATTGTGCTTTGGGCTCGCTTCCAGAGAGGAGTTGAGGCCAACATACATCTTTGGTTCAAAACTCTGGAACAGTATTATCCCACAAATATAAGTCCATTGAAACTGTGACTTGCCTATTTTAGTCCCAGAATATTTAATTTTAAATAAAGTTCTATGTAAGCTTTAAAAATGACAATTCTAGTTCTGGATAAGATGATGTGAGCACACTGCACCCTGCTTCTTTCACCAAATGTAGCTATAAAACCTGGACATAATTCAGCTATAAAACCTGAAACAACCATCAGAGGGCTAATCCGGGGGATTGGGATAGAGAGAAAGTCCAAAGTCTTACCTAAAATCATCTTAAATCGGATACAGGTGAGCTCAAGGCACAATTCATCCCAAGTTAAATTCCTCTCCAACTGTGAATGTGTGAAAACAAACAAGTTATGTGCTTCCCAAGTAATGGTGGGGTAGGCAGAGAATAGAAAATACATTTCCATTTCAAAAGGGAGAAAGAGTAGAAAAGGAAAAGGTAATAGCTCTCGGTTCCAAAATCCAACAGGACAAACACCACTCAACTTTAAGGCTCCAGAATACCTCTCTTTGGCTGAATGCTCTACCTTCTAGGCCCAGTGGGGTGGCAATGTCATCCCGATGACTATGAAGTCCAAGATGAAGGCACTAGATTTGGTGTCTGGTGACATCCCACTTCCTGATTCACAGATGGCTAGCCTCACATCGTGTCTTCGCATGGTGAAGGGACAAGGGAGCTCTCTGAGGTCTCTGTTTCTCTCTCCTTTTTAAAAGATTTATTTATAGGGTGCCTGGGTGGCTCAGTCATTAAGCGTCTGCCTTCGGCTCAGGTCATGATCCCAGGGTCCTGGGATCGAGTCCCACATCAGGCTCCCTGCTCAGTGGGAAGCCTGCTTCTCCCTCTCCCACTCCCCCTGCTTGTGTTCCTGCTCTCGCTGTCTCTCTGTCAAATAAATAAATAAAATCTTTAAAAAAATAAATAAATAAAAAATAAATAAAATAAATAAAATAAATAAATAAGATTTATTTATATATTTTAGAGGGGAGGGGGAGCAGAGGAAGAGAGATAAACCCAAGCAGACTCCCCCAGTGCAGGGCTTGATCCCAGGAGCCTGAGATCATGACCTGAGGTAAAACCAAAAATTGGACACTTAACCAACTGAGCCACCCAGGCACCCCTAAGGTCTCTTTTATAGGGACATGAATACCATTCATGAAGGTTCTACCCTCATGACCTAATTACTTCCCAAAAGTTCTGCCTTCTAATGTCATCACTTTGGGGATTAGGACTTCACATATGAATTTTAGGGGGATACAAACATTCAGTCTGTAGCAGAGGCTCTAGGAAAAAAATTGATTCCTTGCTTTTCCAGGTTCTAGACACTGGCCCACCCTCTTTGGTTCATAGGTATTTTCCATATTAAAAGCCCTCAATCACATAACCTAATTTTTGCTTCTCTCCTTAGGTGTCCTCTGCCTCCTATCTCCTTCTTCCCTTATAAGTACCCATGTGACTACATCAGGCTCACCTGGATAATCCAGGATAATCTCCTCACATCAATGTTCTTAATTTAATATCTACAATGTATCTTTTACCTTCTACATTAGCATAGTCGCAGGTTCTGGGGATGAGAATGTGGACATCGTTGGGGGGCCATTATTCTGCTTACTACCATAGTCAAAACAAAATCATTAATGGTCATGTAGAAATGAAAGGTAAAAATTACCAGATGATAATGATTTTTTTTCTGTTGCATCTTCTTTTCAATATTTCCTATTTTCCCTTGGCCTTTTGAAATTCCACTAAGATAATACCAGATTTGGAATTTTTTTTCATTCATCTTTCTTAAAGAGTAAGGAATTTATAATACCCATGTCTTTCTTTTTTTCTTTTTGGCTCTGGTAATTATTTCTATCTTTTGGTTATTTACTTCTCTCCATGTCTCTATTATTTCTGCAATGCCTATTTAAAAGGTTTTCTAGTTTTTGTGTGTATTCTCTTTGTTTTGGAAACCCATACTATCCATTGTCCCTTTGTATTAATTCTGGGAGAAATATTTGGTTTCCTTTTTCTGTTCCCTAATCTTCCTCTTTCTCTGCATTATGTCTAATAATCAACTTTTTTTCTGTCTGATAAAATATTTTTATTTTTTTATTTTTTCTTTTACCTTTAGCTTCTACTTCTTTCACTCCACCCTCTGTGCATGGCTATTTAATGATATTTTGTTTTAATGTTTTCTCTTTTTTTTCCATCATCACTTGTCTTTAATGATGTTGCTCTTTTGTTTAGTGTTGTGAGCTATTTTGTTTCATGGTGCCAAGTGTCCTCAATTTCCTATTCATATTTTATTTATTGGTAAAGATTACTGTTCACTTGTCCAGAGATACTATGTGTGCTGCAGATTTTATCCCCAGACACTGCTTCTGCCTAAGAAGAAACACATTTGCCACTGACTGTCCAGAATACAGAGGGAGGCCGAGCTGCCCAGTCTATGCTGATTGTGCTCTTGAGTCTTTAATTTCAACAATGATCCTCCCCCGGGAGGAGGAGCAGCCACACCCACCTCCATCTCAGCATTCACCTGTGATTGGTTTCCTCTTTGCTTGTTCTCTGTTGTTCTCATCCCTTTTCTGTCTGTGAGGAATGCCTCAAACATTCTGGTGTTTTGATAGCACCCTTTGGTGTTTTCCAGTGAGAGCTATTATGAATTATTTATTGCACTACTGGGTATTTACACCAAAGACACAGATGTAGTGAAAAGAAGGGCCATATGCACCCCAATGTTCATAGCAGCAATGTCTGCGATAGCCAAACTGTGGAAAGAGCCGAGATGCCCTTCAACAGATGAATGGATAAAGAAGATGTGGTCCAGGGGCGCCTGGGTGGCTCAGTTGTTAAGCGTCTGCCTTCGGCTCAGATCATGATCCCAGGGTCCTGGGATCGAGCCCCGCATCGGGCTCCCTGCTCCGAGGGAAGCCTGCTTCTCCCTCTCCCACTCCCCCCACTTGTGTTCCTGCTCTCGCTGTGTCTCTCTCCATCAAATAAATAAATAAAATCTTAAAAAAAAAAAGATATGGTCCATATATACAATGGAATATTAGCCATCAGAAAGGATGAATACCCAATTTTTACATCAACATGGATAGGACTGGAGGAGATTATGCTAAGTGAAATAAGTCAAGCAGAGAAAGTCAATTATCATATGGTTTCACTTATTTGTGGAACATAAAGAATAGCATGGAGGACATTAGGAGAAGGAAGGGAAAAATAAAGGGGGGGAGATCGGAGGGGGAGACGAACCATGAGAGACTATGGACTCTGAGAAACAAACTGAGGGTTCTAGAGGGGAGGGGTTGGGGGGATGCGTTAGCCTGGTGGTGGGTATTGAGGAGGGCATGCACTGCATGGAGGACTGGGTGTTATATGAAAACAATGGATCGTGGAACACTACATCAAAAACCAATGATGTATTATATGGTGACTAACATAACATAATAAAATAAAATAAAATAAAATAAAATGTATTTTCTCTTATTTCATGTATTTCTAATGGCTCAATTTTCACTACCTCCTTTATTCAATTTGCAAACACCTTCTTGCATACTTCAAGGATCCACTTCCTTGTCCTTCCTCTGGTAGGTTTTATTTCTTCCAGCATGGAAAGGTACTTCTGTAATACTCTCACAAATCCACTGATCTTTCTCCTTTTTCATGCTCATCAACTTGGTATTAATTCTTCTCCCTTGGATGGTGAGTGACAAGAGAGGGTCAAATTTTGTCTTTATTGTTCTCTGTTATAATCACAAAGATTAATAGAGCACTTAGCACATAGCAGTTACAATTTTTCAATTAAAATATATTATTCTTCAAACCATTTTTTTGTTGTTACTGTTAAAGGTGGGAGAGTGATACAACAAAGGACAGGGTGTTCAGCAGCACCGTGTGAGAACAGGGAAAAAAGTACAGTGTGTCACAGGGACCAAAACTTCAAGAGGCATCTAGTCACAGGGAACATAGGAAAAGATGTGTGTAATTTTTGTCACATACATTTAATATTGATAAGGGAAGTGTAAGAAATTAAAGGGAATAATCATTCAGTAAATAATGTTAAGGGCACCTGGATGGCTCACTGGGTTAGGCAACTGCCTTTGGCTCAGGTTGTGATCCCTGAGCCCTGGGATTGAGCCCTGTGTTGGCTCCCTGCTCAGCAAGGAGTCTGCTTCTCCCTCTCCCTATATCCCTCTCCCTGCACGCACGCACTCTCTCTCTCAAATAAATAAAAATAAAATCTTAAAAAAAAATAATGTTGAGATTATTGATTAGTAATTTACAAAGAAATATATTAACACCTTAACATGCTATATTTCAAAATAAATTTCAGATTAAAATAGTAATATAAAAACTAAAAAGAGAAGATAAACCAAAGTAATATTTATCCAACATCTGTAGAAGGATGATATTCTATATTTCAAAGCTATAAATCACAAGGGAAAGGGTAATTGGAATTAACCAGATGAAAATGTAAAATATTCATATGAGAAAAAGATAAGTAACAAAAAGGGGGAAAAAACTTGGCAGTGGATTTTGGTTTAATTAATAAGTTAAAACAATTAATATTTTAGTGTTATTTTAATTTTTCAACAACAAGAAATTGAATTTAAAAATCTAAGAATATTTCTGGTCTTTCATTCTGTTTCTTTAAAAGAAAAAAAGTTGAGTACCTCAATTCCATTACTAAAGTGCAAACATTTAATCAGGATTCCATATAAATCATGGATTTTTAAATAATTTTTTAAAAGGAAGGATGAATGAATTACTAAAATTTGGAAAAGAACTGAAATCAGAATTTACTTTGAGAAAAAAATAACACTTGACATTTACATTGAAGCATGGTTCAAATGAAGTAACGTTACATGATTTTGGGAGGTGGAACATTCTAAAATTTCTACCCTAAAATGATGACATCTTGCTGCAAGATAAAAATGATTTCTCATTTCTCTGTAAATGTTATAAAAACCAGGTCCAATTCTGGCTTTCGGGGAACCAGAAGGGAATGAGGTTTTTAATGGGACTGTTGAGGATCAGAAAAGTGACAGGGTATTCAGTACCTGTTTTCATACAGAAACAGTTGTGTCCATAACTATAAAAGGAGTTTTGTTGTCAACACTTGATTTCAAAGGCGAATGTACCTTATTTTATGAATGAACATTTTTAAGTGAGATGCTGTATGGTAGCTATGTACAGAAGTGTTTTCCCTAAAAAAATGAGTTTTCAACTGAGTTCAGCTGTGTGTAATCATTGCCTGAGCATTAATTAACGTTAGAAAGAGGTTCTGAAATCAAATTCTTCGCAAAGTCAGGAGCAAAAGTTTTATGCTACCAAAAGTTGCACAAAGCACAGTGGTAGGGGGTGTAGGAGAGAAGGATGATGTTGTGTGATTTCTCAGGAACCCTTCTGAATGGTCCAATGATTATATAAACTTTCCAGTGCATGGTCCCTTGAAACATACTTTCTTCCTGAGTAAAAGAACCACTATAGGAATGCATATTTTCTTTGCTTTCACTGCCTTATTATTCTCTGTGACAGATCTTGACACAAGGCATTAGAAGGTTTTGTTTTGTACAGATGATTGTGTGTGGTTATTCCCATATTTTAATCACCAACTTATATAAACTCTAAACATTCCACAATATCTGTAGCCTTTGTATTGACAATGTTATAACTCAATCAAGGCCGACTGTGCTCAAGTAAGTCATGAAATTAATTAGTTACAAAAATTACGTTAGGTGTTGCAACATGCTAGTGTTTTTCCAGACAAATTATTCTGATGAATAGTGCAGAAACAAGGAAAGAAATTAAAGACTGTGAAGCTGTTTGCAGTGTACCAGTCCTAGGGAAATGAATGAATTAAACAAGGAGTATTAAGAAAGCCATTTAAATTGCTCTTTCTTGGTGTCCTTTTTTTGTTTTGTTTTTTTCCAAGCAGCTCCTTGCAGCTAGCTACCAGCCTTATCTTCTTGCTGCTATGGTCCTTATGACACTCTGGTTGCACCCCATTAGGGGTTTGCTTGTTGTTTGCAGGTGAGGGAGGGAGAGGACTAACAAAAGAAAAATATAAACATTTAATCCTGCATCTTATAGGCAGAGGTTTTCAAAGGGTGGTTATAAAAGACCAAGTACTAGGTTACTAGTACTAATTGGTTTTCCAGCACAGTATTTACAAAATTGTGGTTGAATGTCATTCGACGAGTCATGGCTTTCGTTGTTTACTATGGTCCATTTCCAGGCTGCCGGGCCTGGCCCTGAAGGCATGTTCTTCTGCAACATGACCCAGACCTTTCTCCCTCACATATAAAACCTGGATTTACTTTCTCTCATTTAAAACTTTGCTGATTTGAAATTTAACAAGAAAGAAAAGAAAACACAATACATGTCTGTAAATAAAACATATCAGTTGAGGATGATGTCTGGGACTACTGTTTTTCAGGCTTACTGTCCATATGAAGGAAACTATTTCAAAAACCAACTCTATTCTATTTCTTTCATTTGCCATAGGATGCCAGCGTGTAGGTAACCTAAAACACTCTTTGCAGATAAGACTTTGGCTTTATTTGTATTGCCTCAGCCTCATTTACAACCCACCATTTGTTGACTATATACATCCACTATGACACTTACCTAGAGTTAGGGGTAGCAAGACACCCTGGGCTCAAAGTTGAAGGACACACTCACACTCAGGTGTCCACCATGCCCCCACAGAGCCTGAGAGGGAGCGCCTTGTTAAATGCTGAGCCCTAGGCATCTGGTTCTTAAGAAGGCACTTATAGCAAGCTTACTTATAGATTACAAATCCATCATCTGTTCATACTGAACTTAGCTAGATTTATCATAATTTAACAAAAAGTTCTCCGTAACTATATAAAAAATGAGTTCAGGTTTTTAGAAGAATGGAGACCTGGTGATCTGATCCCTGTTTCTAAACCGTATCAGTGATTGTGTCTTTGGGTGCTTTTTTCCCCCCACAAAGGACTTTGTAAGACTCAAGTTTCCATCAAGTATCTACTCATTTCCCTTCCTATCTTCTATTATAGTCCAATCCACCATCATCTCTGCTAAGACTACTGCTACATTCCAATTTGTATTCACTGTATTCACTTTCCTGGGTGCTTCATGGGACACTGCATGGTTCTCTCCCACAGTAAACTGATGGACCCATTTGTCATGTTGAACGTTATTGTAGACAGGGAGTCAGAATCCCCTTGGACAGAATTGGTACTAGGAGCACAGATGAGGGGACATTGTCAGTTTGGGAGCTAGGGTAGAAGAAATGAGAACTAACTCCTATTAGGACATGTTTTTCTTAGAAATTAGCAAAAACAACTAAAGCAGACATCATTAGGTGACTGAAGACTTGGATTCTGCAAGTGGGCATTATCATAGGGAAATGCAAGGATTAATATTTCATGACCTCAAAAGTACCCACATGCCAGTAAGATACGAGTTCATATGGGTTACATTTGAAAAAATTATCCTGAGTAAACTTCATCTCATTGTTTACCTTTTGACATTAAGTGCCAAGTCCTTAGAATAATGTAGCTACTTAATATGGTTTGTGCATTTAATTATTGAGAAGAGTCAATATTTAAAAACTATGTTGGAAAACATTTAAAAAATTTTATAGGCTCTGTTCATTTGCATGAAAACTAGAAAGAAAAATCTATTCTTACCTCTTAAACAAAGACTTATGAGGCACTCATTTTCTTCCAATCCATTGAAAAAAAATTGATGACTAAGTGAAACTACCTGTAATAAAATAATTGACTGTACCTAAAATTATCCTGAAAAATTCAGGCAATCATTAGTGATTAACATTGGAGCATCCCTGGTATATTACATGCTGGATACTATGAACCATAATTTGAGAAATATTCTACTGAACTTCCTTCACTATGAAAATTCATCATTTTCTCTTCTGGTTAAGGATTTTTTTTTTAAGTTTTTACTTTGGAGTAAAATATAATTTGATTGTTAAATCATAAGTTCCTTTTTCTTATCACTTAAAACTATTTTTAAAATTATATAGCATACTTGATATGTACATAAGAATGTCTAATGATTAATCACCTAAATTAAAATTAGAAATTAACTGATAATAATTGTGTTTCCTCATGTTCTCACCATTTCCTTTTCTCATCA
Organism: Mirounga leonina; assembly: GCF_011800145.1. Lineage (NCBI taxonomy): Eukaryota > Metazoa > Chordata > Mammalia > Carnivora > Phocidae > Mirounga > Mirounga leonina. The sequence continues at coordinate 30,061,151 of NW_023270320.1, read as the reverse complement.
GTGAAAATTATCACTCCCTTGAAATTTTTATTATACCATTTAAACATTCTTTTTAAATGAACTTTAAAAATAATTAATACCTGTAAGTTGAATAGCTGAGTCAGAGCTTTGCATACATTCTGCTTTGCAAGATAGTTCCAAGTTGTTTTCTAAGGAGGTGGATCAATTTTCACTTCCATTAATAGTGACTGCTGGTTCAAATTGATTGACACCCTCACTAACATTTGGAATTATGAGACTTCTTAATTTTGTCAATCTGGCGAGTATAAAATTGTGTCTCATTAGGGTCTTAATTTCATTCCCCTGATTACCTACAGGGTAGAATATCTTGTCATAGATTAATTGACTATTTCCTGTTATGCAAAATGCCATTTCATGTCTTTTTCCAGTGTCTTTCTGATTTTCTTTTGTCTTTCTCTGATTGATTAGTAGGAGTTATACATTTTACATATTAATACTTTCTTGTCTGTGTGTGCTTAAATATCTGCTAGTTTTAGTGTCTCTTCACCTTACTTAGGATGCCCTGTGATAAATAAAATGTCTTAATTTTAGTGTAGTAGAATGTTCAATATTTTTATATATGTTAGTTGTTTGTGTCTTTCTTTTTAAAAAGATTTTATTTATTTTAGAGAGAGATAGAGAGTGTGAGCTAAGTGAGGGGCGGGGGGAGAGGGATAGAATCTCAAGCAGACTCCATAAAGAACGTGGAGCCCGATGCAGGACTTGATCTCATGACCCTGAGATCATGACCTGAGCCAAAATCATGATTCAGAATCTTAACCGACTGAGCTACAGGGGCCCCTAGTTGTTTGTGTCATTTAAATAAACTCTCTCCTAAACCAGATCCATGAAAACAGTCTATTTTTTTCTCTTGATTTTTAGATGCTCAATCCATTAAGAATTTTTTTTTTAATATTTGATGTGAAATAGGAATTCAATTATAGTATCCCCCCTTTAAATAACCCAATTTTTCCCAGGATATAAAGTGTTACCTTGTCATTTAACCATTCTCCTTACATATGTGGGTCTTTTGCCTATATCTTAACCAATATTTTATTGGCTTAATTTGTCTATAAATTTAATGTTTTGTTGTCTTGTAAGGTGGTCATTGCCATCTTATATTTCTTCAGGAGTTGTTTGGCTAGACCTTTACTTTTTCATATTAATTTAAATTTACCTTGCCAAGTTCCTCAAAAAAAAAATCCTGTTGAGAATTTGATTGAAACTAAAGCTATAGATCAATTTGGGGATAAATGGGAGCTTAAGTTTTTGCTTTTTCTTATCATAAACATAGATTGCTATCCATTTAATTTTGTCTTCTATTTAAATTTTATTATGTTCTCTATGAAAAACTTCACACTTTTTGTTAGATTTAACATAAATGCACGCAAACATTTCCTAGGGGTCTTGAAATAGTGTATCTGATTTTAATTAAGTTGCAAATGTTTCTTAATTCCTTATGATTTTTTCATTGACCTGAATTTTCTTTAGTTATGTTAATCAATTTCATATCATATGTGGGTTTTACTTCTATATCTTTGTTATTGATTACTACTTGCACACGTCCATTATGGTCAGAAAAAAATCACAAATATAATCTAATTATTTGAAATTTGTTGAGACTTACAATCCAATACATGGTTAATTTTCATAAATGTTTTATGATTAAGACTATATCCATGAACATTGTGATGGTTAATTTTATGTGTCAACTTGACTGGCCTGGTGCTAACATTAAACATTATTTCTGGGTGTGTCTGTGAGGATGTTTCCAGATGTGTCTGATTTGAATTGGCATACTCTGTGAAGTAGATTGCCCTCCCACTGTGAGTGGCCACCTTCCAGTCCCTTGTAAACCTGAATGGAACAAAAGGCAGAGGTAAGAAGAATTTGATTCTTTTGTTTTCTGACTGCCTGCTTGAGTTGGGACATTTCATTTCATCTTATCTGGAGCCTCAGACTAGGATTTACACATCAGCTCTCCTGGTTCTCAGGCCTTGAGGAACTGACTGAATTATACCACTGGTTTGCCTAGGTCTCCAGCTCGCAGAAAGCAGATTATGGGCTTTCTCAGCCTCCCTCAACACAGGAAATAATTCCTCATAATTAATCAAATATGAAACTGATTCTGTTTCTCCAGAGAATTCAGACTAATACAGACCATTTACTAGTTATATATGTTTATGTTAGTGTATTAAGCGTATATAGCTTTAGGATTTAAACTTTTTCTTCATAAATGGACCTATTTACTATTAGGATCTGATGTATTTTATCCATGATAATACTTTTCTATTTAAAAATACTATTAACTATTATTAAAACACTAAATTTCTTTGTCAGATTTTTCTCTCACTTTTTTTTTGTTTTAACTTTGAGTATTCTGATGAAATGGCTTTAATGTCTACTTTTTTTTTTTTAATTAAGACTTTTTTTGGGGGGAGCAGTTTTAGTTTCATGGAAATATTGAAGGAAAGGTAGAGAGATAACTTTTGCCTCCACATGTGCATAGCCTCCATCATTATCAACATCACCCACCAGAGTGGTACCTTTGTTACAAATGATGCACCTGCATTGACACATCAAATCACCCAAAGTCCATGGTTTCCATTACAAGTCATTCTTGGTGTCATACATTGTGGAGGTTTGGACAAATGTTTAATGACATGTATCAATCATCGTGGTACCACACAGAGTATTTTTACCACCCCAAAGATCCTCTGTGCTTCACCTACACATCTGTCTCCTGACCTCCCCTTCTCCAGCCCCTGGCAACCACTAATCTGTTCACTCCATAGTTTTGCCTTTTCAGAATGTCATACAGTTAGAATCATACAGTATGTAGCCTTTTCATAATGGCTTCTTTCAGTTAGTAACATGCATTTAAAGTTCCTCCATGTCTTAATGTGGATTATAGCTCATTTCTTTTTAGTGCTTAATAATATTCCATTGCCTAGATGTACCACAGTTTATGTATCCATTCACCTACCGAAGGACATCTTGGTTGCTTCCGAGATTTGGTAATTATGAATGAAGTTCCTATTGATATCTGTGCACAGGTTTTCATGTGGACATGAATTTTTAGCTCCTTCAGGTAAATACCAAGGAGTGCAAGTACTGAATTGTATGGTAAGAGAATGTTTGGGTTTTATTTATTTATTTATTTTAAGATTTTATTTATGATAGAGAGAGACAGCGAGAGAGGGAACACATGCAGGGGGAGTGGGAGAGGGAGAAGTAGGCTTCCTGCTGAGCAGAGCCCAATGTGGGGCTCGATCCCAGGACCCTGGGATCATGACCCGAGCCGAAGGCAGACGCTCAATGACTGAGCCACCCAGGCTCCCCGAGAATGTTTGTTTTTTATGAAATTGCCAAACTGTCTTCCAAAGCAGCTGTACCATTTGCATTCTCAACTACAATGAATGAGAGTTCTTGTTGCACCATATCTTCACATCATTTGCTGTTGTCAGTGTTCTGGATGTTGGCCATTCTAATAGGTTTGTGGTGTTATCTCATGGTGGTTTTAATTTGCATTTCCATAATGATGACATATGATGTGGAATATCTTTTCATGTGCTTATTTGCCATCTGTCTATCTTCTTTGGTAAGAGGTCTTTAAAATCTTTGACCCATTTATTAGTTGGGTTGTTTCTTTTCTTATAGTTCAGTTTTAAGTGTCCTTTGTATATTTCAGATAACACTTCTTTATCAGATATGTCTGTTGTAAATATTTTCTCCCAGCCTATAGCTTGTCTCCTTAGTCTTTTAAAGAGTGTCTTTCACAGAGCAAAATTTTTAATTTTAATTATGTTTAGCCAATCAGTTATTTACTTTATCGGTTGTGCCTTTGGTGTATCTTAAAAGTCACTGCCATACTCAAAGTTGTCTATACTTTATCCTAGGTTATCTTCTGGGAGTTTTATAGTTTCAAGTTTTACATTTAGGTCTGAGACCCATTCTGAGTTAGTTTGTGTAAACAGTGTATGGTTTGTGTTTAGATTCATGTTTTTGTGTGTAGATCTCCAGTTGTTTCAGCACCAGTTGTGAAAAGACTACCTTTGCTCCATTGTATTGTCTCTTCTCTTTTGTCAAGATCAATTAATTATATTTATGTGGCTATATTTCTGGGCCTTCTGTTATGTTCCATTGATTTATTTATCTATGCTTTGCAAACATCATGCTTTCTTGGTTACTGTCACCTTATAGTAAGTCTTGAAGTAAGGTAGTATCAGTCTTCTAACTTCGTTTTTCTCCTTCAATATTGTGCTGTTTATTCTAGGTCTTCTGCCTCTCCACATAAACTTTAAAAACAGGTTGTCAGTATCCACAACATAATTTGCTGAGAATTTAATTGGGATTTCACTGAATCGCTAGATCAAATTAGGAAGAACTGACCTTGATTATATTGATTCTTTCTATCCATGCACATGGACTATCTCTCCATTTATTTAGTTGTTCTTTGATTTTGTTCATCAGACTTCTGTCATTTACCTCATATAGCTCTTGTACATTTTACTAGATTTATCCTATTTCACTTTTTAGAATGCCAGTATAAGTGATATTATGTTTTCGATTTCAAATCCCACTGAATTCATTGCTAGTACATAGGAAAGTGACTGAATTTGTACATTAACCTTATATCCTGCTATAATCATTTATTAGCTTCAGGAATTTTTTTGTTCATTCTTTTGGGTTCGCTATATGGATTATCATGTCATCTGTGGGGAAAAGCAGTTCTATTTCTTCTTTCCTGATATTTTTACCTTTTCTTTCTTTTTCTTGTCTTATTGCATTAGGTAAAACTTCCAGTACAATGTTAAAAAGAAGTGATGACAGGAAACATCTTTGCCCTAAACCTGATCTTATTGGAAAAGCTTTGAGTTTCTTACCACTAAATATAATGTTATGAAATTATATTTTAAATGCCTCTTACAAATATAGCTTGATTTTGTTTTCTGTACCAATTTGACAATCTCTCTACTTTATTTTATTATTTTTTTAAGTTAATGGTCTTTTTTTATTGGAAAAAAAAAAGACTAGCATTTACAACTTGGAATGGACGTAAATTGTAATTTCTTGATCAGCAATGTTGATGCTTGTGCTGAAGCCCACAGCCACAACCTACTCTGCTGGCTCCAAGTCATGGTTCAGGAGGTTTTAAAAACAGAGAGTCCCAAGATGCTCCCTTGGTAAAGGTTTCTTTAAAAAAAAAAAAATTGTGTGAATGGTGACAGCCTGACACCCATTTCGCTCTAGGACAACACGGGACAACGTTAAACCAACACACACGGCATGCCACCGGGATGAGTGTCATGGTCACCATGGGTGGGGGTGCCCGGAGGTACGAGAGGGCCATCCTGCTAAGTGGGGCTACATCTAGACAGTTTATACTTCACCCATTTTTCTGCACAGCATCCTGAAGTAAAACAATTTTAAAAGTTTTGTTTTCCGTAAACCAGCTATGACAATTTATACTAACAAATTGAACTATCTATTTTAAAAGGCAATTTCATTTTGTTTATATATATTGTGATTACTGATATATCTGAATTTACCTCAATTATTTATGTTCCATTTTTTCCATGTTCACATTCTCCTCCTTCCCTATAATTTTAATTAATTTTATTTAATTTATCCTAGTATCTATTTGAATTAAACTGTCTATTTATCTTAGTCCCTACAAATGAAATTTTCATGCATATTTCATTTAACAAATTATACCATTAATCAATTATTCATCCACCTACTCAAAATAAAACAAATTTATAATATTTTAAATTTATTAACTACCCATTCCATCTTGCATGCTATTATTGTTCAATATTTAACTTCTTCCATATGATTTATCCTTCAAATTTAGATATGAATAATATTGTTTCATATAGTCAACATTTGTTTGGAATTACCCACATGTTCATTAATGTATTTGCACATTTTTCTTTGTTGTTTTTCATGTACTTTTAAGATCAATGTTTTTCTTTCTTGAAATTCATCCACTGAAATATTCACTTAATAAATTTCTATTTGTCTGAATTGTCTTCCTTTTACCCACTTTCTTAATTTATGTTATAGCTGCACATATTATTCTAGATTAACATATATTTTCCCTTATCAACATTATTTTTCCACTCTCTCCTTAATTGCAAAATTGTTTGGTAATTGTCTTTCCTCTGTGAGGTAATCTGTCTTTTATTTCTGTTACTAAGATCTTTCTTAATTATTCAATAGTTTGATGTATGTAGATGTGAGTTTCTGTTATTTGTGCTATCTGGGATTCATTGTGCTTCATAAATTTGGAGATTTATGTATGTCATTGGTTCTTGAATATTCCTGCTGCTATTTTTCAAAATTATTTCTCCAAATTTTTTTAAATTTCTTGTGGATCTGCAATTGGATGCATAGTAACTCATCTCATTCTGAACTCTTCATATTTTCTATTTTCATTGCTATTTATAAATTACTTTGCATAAAGGACCACTTTAAGAATTTTCTTAGCCCAGGATTTTGCAGGATGACCAGTGAGATTATAGTGTTATGTGATTAAAAGAAAATCTTTGTTTTCAAATGCTTTCAAATGTGTCTCCAGCCAGACCCTAATCTGAAAAAGAAATCTTGTACATTTATTCACTTTCTTTGTAACAAAACTTCAACATTGAAGTAATTTCCACAATAAAAAAATAGATTAATTTTCTCTCAGGTTATAAAAATACCTAAAAGTAGTCTAGGATAAATATGATGATTTAATAATTGCCATGAACCCAGTTTCCTTCTATATTTATACTCTGCCAGCTTTAAGATAAGGCATTAATAACTAAGGCTACCAAATTACAAGTGAGTAATATATCTGTATGTTCCCTGTTCCTCGCAGAAAGAGGTGAAGACAAGAAGAATATATTCTCCTAAAGAGATTTAACAGGTTACCCATCCAGTAATTACACCTGTACATCACTGGACAGAATTTACATTTCTATCATTACTTCTTTCTGGAAGGATGACTGGAAATGTAGTCGTTAGCTGTGCACATTGCCAGCCAAATGAAATCAGGTTCATGATTAAGATTAATGGGAAACGTATATTAGATAGGCAACAGACATTGTCTGTTACATGAAGCCAAACTCTTTTTTCTTGTTAACTGCAGTCATTGACCTGAAGACTACAAATCAAGAGTACTGCCAAAGGAAACAAAAGACAGTACCCTTCAAGGGCCATATGAGCATCAGCTTTACCTTAGAACTGGGGATAAAAAGTCACATCAAGTTTTAAAACCTTATTTACTCGTAAACTCAGCTATGTACTTCAAAAATTGTTTGCAGTTTTTTATCAAGTGCTTTGTTGCAAGACATTATTTTAGAACACAGCCATCTTCCACTTAATGTAAATGATCTAATTCTAAAAACCTGACATTCTGTGTGAAAATATTTAAGGGAATAATTACCTATTCCCCATCATTTTAAATGGGAAAAATTATAATGCATTATACCTCAACCAAAACCCCCAACCAATTTCCTAAATCATTACTAAATACAATAAAATGCTTACTTATAAGTTACAAAATACTGTGTTTGGATGTAAAAATGCTTAAAACTTTGCTTCTTGATCATCAAACTATTAATGTGGTTGTTAAATTCGTTTTGTATCCTGTAAAATGTAGTTTGCATGTTGCACCATAAATATTCTGTTTACGATGTGGAAAGACCAATAACACATAACAATAAATAAATTTGCTAGAAAAACTGCATGTAAAAATTTACAATAAAACAGCAATTTCCTGTAATAAACTATAACTCACCATTTGTGTTGGAGATGTAAGACTTAAAGAAAGCTGAGAATTTAGGAGTGGAGGATGGTTGAATAATCATTATTTTTCTCTAGTAACAAAAACTGGTAGTGCAGATGAATCAGGTGAAGAGGTAGCAAATTCAGGTAAGCTAGCCAACTCAGAAGAACCAACACAGATTCTGTTGTTCTGGTGCTGGATGAAAAAAAAAATTCCAAATGGAACTTTGCACTTCAAATTGTAAAATTCAAACTCTTTTATACAACACTAGAAGACATAACAGGTCTTTTAATATAAAGGAGGTATTCCTATTCTATTGCCATAACATTCAAAAAAAATGTTTACTATTGCATTGACATAACTGATCCACTGTGATACCTCTCCAAGTGCCAACAACACCTATGATTCACGTACCCTTGTTGACTGACCACCAATGTGTTTTTCAAAATGTTTTCATGTAATTCTGACATTCTACTCATTGTTTCTGGAAAGCAATTCAAGATTCATTCCTTACATAACTTGTTTAAAATGTGTTATTGTGTTTAGGATATATGTGTGTGACACACACATATATATTTATAAATAAATTTTGGTTTAAAAAGTTACATTGAGAGCTATGTTTATATTCTAATATTTGGCTAATGAAAACTAAAATAATCCCTTCAAGATGCAGTAGCCACATTTCTCCCATGTCCTCCCTCTTACAACTAAAAATTCCAGGATAAAACAAAACAGAGGAGAATAGGAAGACTCTGAAATTTGGACGTGAGGAGGGAAGCACCGTGGGACTTGAGGAAGGAGCCACCAAGATCCCTAAGCCCTTTACAATAAGGGCCATGGAAGGAGCTGTACTCTCACCTCATCTTCCTGAAACAAGGAGGTATTAGAGCTCCATTTTTGCAAGGATGCTATTGGGTCCATAATGGAGCTCAACATACACAACCAATTGGTTCTAACACTACACCTCAATAGAGGAACTGCCTACTAAAAAAAGCTTAAACTATATTCAGAGTCTTCTAATATAAAATGTCTAAGATACAACTGAAAATCACTTGTTCTAACAGGTTGCAGGAAAATCACATTGTGAATGAGAAAAGACAATCAAAAGACACCATCACATAGATGAATCAGATGTTGGCATATCTGACAAGATATCAAAGAAGCAATCATAAAATTATTTTTAAAAGTAATTATGAGTTATCTTGAAACAAATGAACAAATAGACAATTCCCAGAAAGAAATGGAAATTAAAAAAGGAAAGAACCAAGTAGAAATTACAGAACTGAAAAGTAAAAGAACTAAAATAATCTCATTGGACAGGTTTGTTACTAGAGTGAAGATGATAGAGGATATAATCCGTGAACCTGAGGACAGATCAACAGGATTTACTTCATCTAAAATAAAAGAAAGGAAAGAAACTGAAAAAGTTATCTTGTGAGACAATAACAAAAGAGCTAACATCAGGCTTCCAGAGGACAGGAGAGAGAACTAAAAAGTATTTAAAGAATAATGGCTGAAACCTTCCCAGATTTTATGAAAAAAGATAAACCTACAGAGTCAAGATGCTGAGTGTGCCCCCAATAGGATAATCCTGATGAAACCTAATCAAAACACATCATAATTAAACTTCTGAAAACTGGAAACAAAACTAAATATAACACTGAAAATAACCAGGGAATAAGAACACATTATTCACAAGGAGATATCAATCGAATGCAAGTGATTTGTCATCTAAAACCATGGACAAATCAGTTGCTGAAAGAAAAGAACTGTCGACCACATTCAATAAAAACATATTTCAGGAATATGAATGGGAAAAAAAAGGCATTCTCAAGTGAAGGAAAACAAAGAGAATTTGTAATATAGGCCTACCCTTCAAGAGTGGCTAAGGGAAATTGCCCAAACAGAAAAGAAATTATAACAGAAGAAGGCTTGGAACTTCAGAAAACAACAAATACCATAATGAGCACAATAGAGGCAAAAATGTAATAGACTATCCTTTTTCTCATGAGCTTTTAAATCACATATGATTGTTGGGTAAAAATTATAATTTGAGGGGGGGGGCAAAATGGCGGAGGAGTAGGAGACCTGGATTTTGTCTCCTCTCAGGAGTTCAGCTGGATAGGGATCAAACCATTCTGAACACCTACAAACCCAACAGGAGATCAAAGAAAAGAAGAGCAACAACTCTCTCATCAGAAAAGCAACCACTTTCTGGAAGGTAGGACGTGCGGAGAAGTGAATCCGAGGCGATATTCGGGAGGATAGACGGCGGGGGAGGGGCCTCCGTCGGCGCTTCTGGCAAGTGATAGAGCCGCGGGGCACAAAATAGGAACTTTTAAAAGTCTGCTCCGCCGAGGGGCGTCACTCAGGTGGCTAAGCGGGGGGTGGAACCCTCGCGGGACAGTGTGGTCTCAGGACCCTTGGGGTCACAGGAAGACCGGGGGTGCCTGAGTGCGGCAGAGCTCCCAGGTAACGGAGCAGGGAAGCCGGCTGCAGAGGCGGAGCCCAGGCGCGGGCTCTCAGCTCGCGGTGGCCATTGACCGTGATCCGCGGCCCAGTGGGGCCCCTGCTCCTCCAGCAGGGACCCAACAAGCAGCAGATCCGGGGAGACTCAGCTTCCTCCCCTGGGAGGAGCCGCGCGGGAGGGCACCGCAGGGATCTGCTGGGTTTGGAGACTCCAAGCGGGGTCGGGTGCCAGAGATAGAAACGCGCGGTCACAGGCCGGGCGAGCACGGAGTGTGGCCGGAGACCGGGGAGACGGGAGTGACTGGCGGCTTTTCTCTGGGGGCTCACTGAGGAGCAGGCCCCGAGTTCTCGGCTCCTCCGGGGCAGAGATTGGGAGGCCACCATTTTCACTCTCTGCCTCCAAAGCTGTACGGGAAGCTCGCAGGGAACAAAAGCATCGGAGAGCAAACCTGAGCAGATTACTTAGTCCGGACGGGACAAGGGCGGGGCACTTCCGCCTCCGGCAGAGACATTTGGAAACCACGGCAACAGGCCCCTCCCCAGAAGATCAGCGAGAACAGCCAGCCAAGACCAAGTTTACCGATCAATGAGAACGGCAGAACTCCAGCGCTAGGGGAATACTGCACATAGAATTCACAGCTTTTTTACCATGATTCTTTAGTCTTTCAAAGGTAATTTTTTTTAACTGTCTTTTTTTCTCTTTTCTTTTTTTGAATTTTTCTTTTTCCCTTTTTCAACCAACATCTTATCAATCCCTTTTTTAAAAAAACATTTTTATTTTTCATTTTTAGAGTCATATTCTATCCCTTCATAGTAGTTACACGTATTTTTGGGATATTTATATAAGTTGTTCTCTCTTTAAAATTTTGAGATAGTTTCTTCTAACAGATCAAAATATACCCTAAATCTCTAGTATATGGTTTTTTCTACTCCCCTACCTGATCACATTCTCTCCCATTTTTTTCTTTTTTCTTTTTTTAAATCCTTTTCTTTCTTTTTTCAAACAACTTCTTATCAATTCCTTTTATAAAATTTTTTATAATTTCCATCTTTACAGTCATATTCCATCCCTTCATCATATCAACCCTTATTTTTGTACATATATAAGTTTTTCCTTCTTTAAAATTTTGGGAGGCACTGTCTTCTAACAGACCAAAATACACCCAAAATCTAGTGTGTGGCACTGATCTATATACCGGCCTGATCATATTTGATCACATTCTGGTTTTTTTTGTTGTTGTTGTTTTGTTTTGTTTGTTTTTGTTTGTTTTTATCTTTATTTTTTTCTTTTTCTTTTTTTTTTTTTCTTTTTCTTTTTTCTCTCTTTCCCTTTCTTTTCCCACTGCTTCAGGTCTTTTCTGATTTGTTTAGAGTATATTTTCTGGGGACGTTGTTACTCTGCTAGCATTTTGTTCTCTCATTAATCTATTCTCCTCTGCACAAAATGACAAGACAGAAAAAATCACCTCAACAAAAAGAGCAAGAGGTAGTACCGACTGCCAGGGACCTACTCAATATGGACATTAGCACGATGTCAGATCTAGAGTTCAGAATCATCACTTTAAAGCTACTAGCTGGGCTTGAAAAAAATATGGAAGTTATTAGAGAAGCCCTTTCTGGAGAAGTAAAAGAACTAAAATCTAACCAAGTAGAAATCAAAAAGGCTATTAATGAGGTGCAATCAAATATGGGGGCACTAACTGCTAGGATAAATGAGGCAGAAGAAAGAATCAGTGATATAAAAGACCAAATGATGGAAAATAAAGAAGCTGAGAAAAAGAGAGATAAGCAACGACTGGATCATGAGGGCAGAATTCGAGAGATAAGCAATACCATAAGACAAAACAACATTAGAATAATTGGGATCCCAGAAGAAGAAGAAAGAGAGAGAGGGGCAGAAGGTATAATGGAGCAAATTATAGCAGAGAACTTCCCTAATTTGGGGAAGGAAACAGGCATGAAAATCCAGGAAGCACAGAGAACCCATCTCAAAATCAATAAAAATAGGTCAACACCCCGACATCTAATAGTAAAACTTATGAGTCTCATAGACAAAGAGAAAATCCTGAAAGCAGCTCGGGAGAAGAGATATGTAACCTACAAGGGTAGAAACATTAGATTGGCAACAGGACTGGCAGGATATATTCAGAACACTAAATGAGAAAAATATGCAGCCAAGAATACTCTATCTAGCCAGGCTGTCATTGAAAATTGAAGGAGAGATAAAATGCTTCCAGGACAAACAAAAACTAAAGGAATTTGCAAACACAAAACCAGCCCTACAAAAAATCCTGAAAGGGGTCCTCTAAGCAAAGAGAGAGCCTAAAAGCAACATAGACCAGAAAGGAACACAGACAATATACAGTAACAGTCACCTTACAGGCAATACAATGGCACTAAATTCCTATCTTTCAATAGTTACCCTGAATGTAAATGGGCTAAATGCCCCAATCAAAAGACACAGGCTATCAGACTGGATTAAAAAACAAGACCCATCGATATGCTGTCTGCAAGAGACTCATTTTAGACCCAAAGACACCCCCAGATTGAAAGTGAGGGGGTGGAAAACCATTTACCATGCTAATGGACACCAAAAGAAAGCTGGGGTGGCAATCCTTATATTAGACAATTTAGATTTTTTTTTTAAAGATTTTATTTATTTATTTGGGACAGAGAGATTGAGAGAGAGAGAGCACATGAGAGGGGGGAGGGTCAGAGGCAGAAGCAGGCACACTGCCGAGCAGGGAGCCCGATGCGGGACTCGATCCAGGGACTCGAGGATCATGACCTGAGCCGAAGGCAGTCGCTTAACCAACTGAGCCACCCAGGCGCCTGACAAATTAAATTTTAAACCAAAGACTGTAATAAGAGATGAAGAAGGACACTATATCCTACTTAAAGGTTCTATCCAACAAGAAGATCTAACAATTGTAAATATCTATGCCCCTAACATGGAAGCAGCCAATTATATAAGGCAATTAATAACAAAAGCAAACAAACACATCGACAACAATACAATAATAGTGGGGGACTTTAAACCCCCCTCATTGAAATGGACAGATCATTTAAGCAAAAGATTAACAAGGAAATAAAGACTTTAAATGACACACTGGACCAAATGGACTTCACAGACATATTCAGAACATTCCATCCCAAAGCAAAGGAACACACATTCTTCTCTAGTCCCCATGGAACATTCTCCTGAATAGATCACATCCTAGGTCATAAATCAGGTCTCAACCGGTACCAAAAGATTGGGATCATTCCCTGTCTATTTTCAGACCACAATGCTTTGAAACTAGAACTCAATCACAAGAGGAAAGTCGGAAAGAACTCAAATACATGGAGGCTAAAGAGCATCCTACTGAAGAATGAATAGGTCAACCAGGAAATTAAAGAAGAATTAAAAAAATACATGGAAACCAATGAAAATGAAAACACAACTATTCAAAATCTTTGGGATGCAGCAAAGTCGGTCATAAGAGGAAAGTATATAGCAATACAAGCCTTTCTCAAGAAACAAGAAAGGTCTCAAGTACACAACCTAACCCTACACCAAAGGGAGCTGGAGAAAGAACAGCAAATAAAGCCTAAACCCAGCAGGAGAAGAGAAATCATAAAGATCAGAGCAGAAATCAATGAAATAGAAACTAAAAGAACAGTAGAACAGATCAACGAAACTAGGAGCTGGTTCTTTGAAAGAATTAAGAAGATTGATAAACCTCTGGCCAGACTTATCAAAAAGAAAAGAGAAATGACCCAAATAAATAAAATCATGAAAGAAAGAGGAGAGATCACAACCAACACCAAAGAAATACAAACAATTATAAGAACATATTTAGAGCAACTATAGGCCAGCAAATTAGATAACCTGGAAGAAATGGATGCATTGCTAGAGATGTATCAACTACCAAAACTGAACCAGGAAGAAATAGAAAACCTGAACAGACCTATAACCACTAAGGAAATTGAAGCAGTCATCGAAAATCTCCCAAAAAACAAAAGCCCAGGGCCAGATGGCTTCCCAGGGGAATTCTACCAAACATTTCAAGAAGAATTAATACCTATTCTTCTGAAACTGTTCCAAAAAATAGAAATAGAAGGAAAACTTCCAAACTCATTATATGAGGCCAGCATTACCTTGATCCCAAAACCAGACAAAGACCCCATCAAAAAGGAGAATTACAGACCAATATCCCTGATGAACATGGATGCAAAAATTCTCACCAAAATACTAGCCAATAGGATCCAACAGTCCATTTAAAGGATTATTCACCACGACCAAGTGGGATTTATCCCTGGGCTGCAAGTTTCGTTCAACATCCACAAATTGTAATGTGATACAATACATTAACAAAAGAAAGAACAAGAATCATATGATCCTCTCAATAGATGCAGAAAAAGCTTTTGACAAAGTACAGCATCCTTTCTTGATCAAAACTCTTCAGAGTATAGGGATAGAGTGTACATACCTCAATATCATAAAAGCCATCTATGAAAAACCCACAGCAATTATCATTCTCAATGGGGAAAAACTGAGAGCTTTCCCCCTAAGGTCAGAAACGCGGCAGGGATGCCCACTATCACCACTGCTATTCAACATAATATTGGAAGTCCTAGACACAGCAATCAGACAACAAAAAGAAATCAAAGGCATCCAAATTGGCAAAGAAGAAGTCAAACTCTCACTGTTTGCAGATGATATGATACTTTATGTGGAAAACCCCAAAGACTCCACCCCAAAACTGCTAGAACTCATACAGGAATTCAGTAAAGTGGCAGGATATAAAATCAATGCACAGAAGTCAGTGGCATTCCTATACACCAACAACAAGAGAGAAGAAAGAGAAATTAAGGAGTCGATCCCATTTACAATCGCACCCCAAACCATAAGATACCTAGAAATAAATCTAACCAAAGAGGCAAAGGATCTGTACTCAGAAAAGTATAAAATACTCATGAAAGAAATTGAGGAAGACACAAAGAAATGGAAAAACGTTCCATGCTCATGGATTGGAAGAACAAATATTGTGAAGATGTCAATGCTACCTAGAGCAATCTACACAGTCAATGCAATCCCCATCAAAATACCATCCACTTTTTTCAATGAAATGGAGCAAATCATCCTAAAATTTGTATGGAACCAGAAAAGACCCCGCATAGCCAGAGGAATGTTGAAAAAAAAAGCAAAGCTGGCAGCATCACAATTCCGGACTTCCAGCTCTATTACAAAGCTGTCATCATCAAGACAGCATGGTACTGGCACAAAAACAGACACATAGATCAATGGAACAGAATAGAGAGTCCAGAAATGGACCCTCAACTCTATGGTCAACTCATCTTTGACAAAGCAGCAAAGAATGTCCAATGGAAAAAAGACAGTCTCTTCAACAAATGGTGTTGGGAAAATTGGACAGCCACATGCAGAAGAATGAAACTGGACCATTTCCTTACACCATACACAAAAATAGACTCCAAATGGGTGAAAGACCTCAATGTGAGACAGGAGTCCATCAAAATCCTAAAGGAGAACACAGGCAGCAACCTCTTTGACCTCAGCCGAAGCAACTTCTTCCTAGAAACATCACCAAAGGCAAGAGAAGCAAGGGCAAAATGAACTATTGGGACTTCATCAAGATAAAAAGCTTTTGCAAAGCAAAGGAAACAGTCAACAAAACCAAAAGACAACCGACAGAATGGGAGAAGATATTTGCAAACGACATATCAGATAAGGGGCTAGTATCCAAAATCTATAAAGAACTCATCAAACTCAACACCCAAAGAACAAAGAACCCAATCAAGAAATGGGCAGAAGACATGAACAGACATTTTTCCAAAGAAGACATCCAAATGGCCAACAGACACATGAAAAAGTGCTCAGCATCGCTCGGCATCAGGGAAATCCAAATCAAAACCTCAATGAGATACCACCTCACACCTGTCAGAATGGCTAAAATTAACAAGTCAGGAAACGACAGATATTGTCGGGGATGCGGAGAAAGGGGAACCCTCCTACACTGTTGGTGGGAATGCAAGCTGGTGCAGCCACTCTGGAAAACAGTATGGAGGTTCCTCAAAAAGTTGAAAATAGAGCTACCATATGATCCAGCAATTGCACTACTGGGTATTTACCCCAAAGATACAAAAGTAGGGATCCGAAAGGGTACGTGCACCCCGATGTTTATAGCAGCAATGTCCACAATAGCCAAACCGTGGAAAGAGCCAAGATGTCCATCGACAGATGAATGGATAAAGAAGTTGTGGTATATATACACAATGGAATATTATGCAGCCATCAAAAGGAATGAGATCTTGCCATTTGCAACGACATGGATGGAACTGGAGGGTATTATGTTGAGCGAAATAAGTCAAACAGAGAAAGACATGTATCATGTGACCTCACTGATATGAGGAATTCTTAATCTCAGGAAACAAACTGAG
>NW_023270320.1:30031084-30044367 GCF_011800145.1 Mirounga leonina | reverse complement strand
GAATTCCTCATATCAGTGAGGAATTCTTAATCTCAGGAAACAAACTGAGGGTTGCTGGAGTGGGGGGTGGGGTGGGAGGGATGGGGTGACTGGGTGATAAACACTGGGGAGGGTATGTGCTCTGGTAAGCACTGTGAATTGTGCAAGACTATCGAATCTCAGATCTGTACCTCTGAAACAAATAATGCAATATATGTTAAGAAAAAAAAAAAAGGAGAAGAAGAAGAAGGTAGCAGGAGGGGAAGAATGATGGGGGGGAAATCGGAGGGGTAGACGAACCATGAGAGACGATGGACTCTGAAAAACAAACAGGGTTCTAGAGGGGAGGGGGGTCGGAGGATGGGTTAGCCTGGTGATGGGTATTGAGGAGGGCACGTTCTGCATGGAGCACTGGGTGTTATGCAGAAACAATGAATCATGGAACACTACATCTAAAACTAACGATGTAATGTATGGGGATTAACATAAGAATAAAAAAATAAAATCAATAAAATAAAAAATTATAATTTGATACAGAACTCAATGTAGGTAAAGGAAATACTTGAGACAAGTACATTTTAAAAGTGGGGATATGAAAAGGACCTAAAAAGATATTGGGTTTCCACATGTCTTTAGGTGTAGTAAAATGTCAATTTGTATACTTTGGTAAATGGCATTTGTATATTGTAATACCTAGAAAAACCACCAAGATAATTTTTCAAAGTGATAGACGAAAACTACTGTGAACAAATCAAGCTTAAACCTGGAACAATGCTCCAGTAACACACAGGAAGACAAGAAAAACAGAAAGTGAGGAATGAGAAAGAGGAGAAACAAACAGAAAATAAATAATAAAATGGCAGACTTAAGTCCTAACTCATGACTAGTTATCTTAAATGTAGATGATCTAAATACATTAGTTAAAAGAAAGGTGTTGGCAGTGTTTAAAAAACATGGCCCATCTTTATGCTGTCTGTAAGAAATTCAGTATAAAATGGAATGGCACCAGTAATTTGGAAGTAAAAGGAGGATGTGCAACGATGAAACAAAGTAAACCAAATCACGGCAGGTGTGGCTTTTTTAAATATCAGTTAAAGAAGGCTTCAGAGAGAAGTACCAGAGGTATCTTACATAATGATAAAAGGATCAGTACACTAGAAAGCCAGAACTGTCCTAAATGCGTGTACTCCAAATATCAGAGCCTTAAAATATGTGAAGCAAAAACTGAGAGAGCTGAACTGAGAAAAGAGCAGAAAGGAGAAACAGACATATCCACAATTATGGTTGAGGATCATGTCATATTCAGCAAGATTAAAATGAAGCAACCAACATGATCTACTCTGCATACATAGACACTCCACTAAAAAGAAATGCAAAATTCACACATTTTTTAAAGGCCTATGGCACATATATCAAGATAGACTGCATTCTAGGCCATAACACACATAGCAACAGATTTAAAAGAATTTAAACCTTACAGGATATATTCTCTGACCATAGGGAATAAAACTACAAATCAATAACATAAAGACAAGCAGAAGATTTTCAAACACTTGGGAATGATATTACATGCTTCTAAATAATCCTTGGGTTCATGAGGAAGCCTTGAAGGAAGGAAATTTGTAAAAATACATAGGACTGAATGAAAATGAAAATACAACATGGCAAAGTATGTCTGATACAACATAATACTAGACATTCTAGACAGCAAAATAAAGCAAGGAAAATAAAGAGAATACAGAATAGAAAGGAAGAAATAAAACTGTCCCTGTTTGCAGGTGACATATGTTTTACAGACTTTCCTAGAACCAAAAAGTGAGTTGGCCAACATCAAAAGGAACAAGATGAACACACAGCAAGCAATTGTAATTCTACATAATAAACATGTGGAAAGTAAAATTTAAAGCACAGTGTAATTTACAGTTATTCCACAGAAAATTAAATATTCAGGTAATAATCTAACAAAACATGCACAGAATCTGTACCTGAAATTACAAAAGGCTAATTTTAAAAAGTCAAACAAGTACTGAATAAGTGGAAAGATACACTGCGTTCATGATTAGAAGAGTCAGCATAGGAAAGATGTCAAATCTCTCCTAAGTGACCTTAGGCTTAATCCAGTTGCTTTCAAAATCCCCGTAAGGTTTTTGGTTTTAATTTTGGCTTTGTTTTTTTGTTGTTGTTGTTGTTGTTGTTAGAGACAAATTTATCCTAATGTTTATATGGAAGGGCACAAGAGAGAATGTCAAACCATTTTGAAAAGAGAAAAAAGTGGAGGAATCAGGCTATCTGATGGGCAGGCTCACTATATAGCTACAGTAATCAAGTCTGTGTGGTATTGCTATAGGGATAGATTTATAGATCAATGGACAAAAAAATAGAACTCAGATACAGACCCACACAAATATGCTCAACTGAATTTTAACAAAGGTACAAAAGCAAGTCAATGAAGGAAAGATAGCCATTCCAAAAAATGGTGCTGGAGCCCTTCTAAATGCATAGTTTAAAAAATAAAACTTCACATAAATCTTGCACTTTATATGAAAATTAACTCAAAATGAATCACAGACTTAAATGTAAAACTATAAAACTTTTTTATAAAGTAGAAAATATCTTATAAAGTAGATTTTTAAATAAGTATCAAGATCTTGTGATAAGAATGAGCTTGGGATAATTTAGAAACAGCCTAGTGTGCTTAGGTCACAATAAGCAGGGGGAGGGGCCAAGGGGGCAAAGTGATAGATCCGTTTTAAAACAAAGACAGGAGTCTGATTATACATTTTCCTGGAGACCAGAGGAAGATTTTATTTGATTCCAAGTGAACTGAAAAAGTCATTGATGTACTTTCCCAGAAAGTGGCAAAATCTCTGAGTTGATGTCGATGTGGTACATTTAAGGAGAGTAAACATTTCCTATTCAATAGGCTCAGTCATGGTACTAAGAGTGCAGGGTGACCCAAGCTGAAGATGTTGAGTGAAATAGGGAAGTAAATGTCTCACTGGGGACATAGGCAGAATCATACATAACAAGGGAAAGGACCTCTCTGATGTGTTAGCACTACATAATGAGAATATTTGCAACCCAAGGATACAGACCTCCTTCTCCCTTCCCCCTGATTATTGATTGGGATGGAATTTTTCATAATTCCAGACAAAGAGTTTCCTATAATAATAAAGTTTCTTTAAAAAAATAAAGATATGGATCTTTCCTTTATATTTGAGTTTGTGGGTAGAGATTCAGGCTCATAATAACATTCCTAGTCATATTGAGTCTAGCTACTCTATGCTATTAAACATTAAAAATATTGGATTTTTTTACTATAAACCCAAGAAAAGAAAGACATCCAACAGGGCCACAGTGAAAGCTAATTTCAGTGAACTTGCTCTGAAATCACCAAAGGATATAAGCTAATCCCTGATAACATAACATTTCATATTAACTACTATGTGGGGACCAATGGACAAAGCCCAGGGTCCATGAAAGGTTGGACCTTGAAAATGAAAAATGAAAAATCTGTTAAACAAAAAAGCTAGAGCATTGGAGGAATACGTGATTGATTATTTAATTGTTGAACTAGGAAACAAAATATTTGTACAAATACAAAAATAATTTTGTATTTGAAATTTGCCTTTGTTGGTGGAAGATAAATATATTTTCTGATATTCTGCAAGATTTCAAACTGAATTGAAATTGTTTAAAGTTTAAAAAGACCCCATATAATAAATATTTTAAAGTAATTTTAATAAGAGAAAAAAGAAAAAGATACATGTGTTCAGTAGAGATATATTTTCAGCCCAGGCCTCAGAGCATCTACACAGCTCAAGTTTCAGCAGACATAATAAGCTTACAATCAGAAATCACAGAACATGAGCAAATACAACAATAAATGAAGGCTCTCTGAAAAAAAACAAAACAATAAATTCAGACTCTAGAAGATGGTGTAGGCTCGATTTTTGGATACGTGACATTGTGATTTGCATTTGGATTGGTGGAGCATAAAAACACTGAGTATGGGAACAAATCAGATCCAAGATGTCCTTAGAGGGTGCCTGGGTGGCTTTGTTGTTAAGCGTCTGCCTTCGGCTCAGGTCATGATCCCAGGGTCCTGGGATTGAGCCCCACATTGGGCTCCCTGCTCAGCGGGAAGCCTGCTTCTCCCTCTCCCACTCCCCCTGCTTGTGTTCCCTCTCTCGCTGTCTCTCTCTGTCAAATAAATAAATAAAAATATATTTTTTGGGGGGGCGCCTGGGTGGCTCAGTTGTTAAGCGTCTGCCTTCGGCTCAGGTCATGATCCCAGGGTCCTGGGATCGAGCCCCGCATCGGGCTCTCTGCTCGGCAGGAAGCCTGCTTCTCCCTCTTCCATTCCCCCCTGCTTGTGTTCCCTCTCTCGCTGTCTCTCTCTCTCTGTCAAAATAAATAAATAAAATCTTTAAAAATAAATAAATAAATAATAAATAAATAAATAAATAAATAAATAAAATAAAAATATATTTTTTTAAGATTTTATTTATTTATTCATAAGAGACAGAGAGAGAGAGAGAGGCAGAGGGAGAAGCAGGCTCCCCACTGAGCAGGGAGCCCAATGTGGGGCTCGATCCCAGGACCCCGGGATCATGACCTGAGCCGAAGGCAGACGCTTAACCATCTGAGCCACCCAGGCGCCCCAAATAAAAATATATTTTTAAAAATGTCCTTAGAGAAGCAGCTTCAAGGCTGTTGTGTAGGGGATAACATCGTCAGCCCCAGTACCCAGCTGGTACGCACAGGCAGGCCTGGGTTTCTGGTGGTGAAGTGGGGTAAGCAGCTCTGGAGAATGGAAAGATTAAAAAAAAAAAAAAAAGAATGATATGAGGAGTAACTGAAAAGGCCATATCTTACAGGATTGAGGATAGACATTTTACTAGGAAAGGGTCTCACACACATACACACATGTCATAAGCTTGGGTGTAAATTGACAGTGCAAGCTAACCATTCTGATGATTCCATGCTGATTCCCAAGACCCTGGCCTTGCCATGTATTTATTTTTGCTGAAATCAAGGATGGCCTTATTTTTATTCTTGTTTGTTTTGCCATTTTTTCCTTATTTTGAGTGTTTTAGTAACATACTATTTTATAATTTAGTTTTGCCTATATGTCTCTTAGGTTAACAAATCAGTTCTGGATCAATATATCTGTATAAACTTCAGTGATATTTGAGAATTTTTTTAAAGCTTTTATTTATTTATTTGAGAGTGAGGGAGAAAGAGAGCACAAGCAGGGGGAGCAGCAAGTTCCCCACTGAGCAGTGAGTCTGATGCGGGGCTCCATCCCAGGACTCTGAGATCTGACCTGAGCCGAAGGCAGACACTTAATGACTGAGCCACTCGGGCGCTCCCCCCCACTATTAATTAAAAATATATTAACACTCACTGTTATTATTATCTTGCTTGACACATACCCAAGATGAAACAATTTCTAATTTGTAATTGTTTTTAGCTATTTAAAAAAAAAAGCAACTGGAAATTTTAAAACATGGTTACATCATTGTTTCTATTAGCAGTGTATATCATACTACCATATTAAGTCTTTGTTAAGATTTTTAATAACTTGCTACAAATAATTTACAGCACATTGTTATAACTGATTTCTATCTTATAACAGATGAGTTCCTTAGTATATTTTAAAAACCATTAAAATATGTTAAGACCCTATATAGAAAATACATGTTTTCCTATAATAAAGAAAATGTTAGTCATGTACTGGAATCTTGAATATTCTGCTAAGTGTGATGACCTCATTTTAGTGATAAATTGTTGAGATTAGCTCTCTAATTCATTACAGTCAATTCTTTTGAAAAAGGTAATAGATATTTCAGTGAATTAGAGAATTAATCTAACATTCTGCCAAACAAGTTAACCTGATAGTTTGAAGCTTTCCTAAGTATAATGTAATTTTAAACTAAGAGAGATCATATCCATGAGCAACAAATTGAGATACTCTATGTAACTTAATTTTGAATGGTAATTATATTAATGAAATAAGATTTTAAAAGCATTTCAAATCCATACATTCCTATAAAGAATCGTTTAATCAACCCCCTAAAGCAGGAGCTGGTTTAATTTTCTACATTTCATAAAATACTTGTCTTTAATAAATACTTATCAGTGACAAAGTGATCAGTCCTTCCTAATCTACTTTTTTAAAGCTTCTTTTTTGTGTGCACCATCTGGGCAAGAGTGCACAGGTGTATATATCTTATTAGTGGAGTGTGTCTTATAAATAATCAGGAGAATTTGCTAAAGTTGATTTAGAGAATGTAAATGACAGCGGCAGTGTGAAGTATCGGGGTTATATTTATTAAATTCAACATGACACAATTGGTTCTGTTTCGACAAAAGGCACCACACAGTTTCTGAGTCAAAGCAGCAGATTGGACATATATTCAGCATATAAAATACAACACAGACATAAATGCATGTTAGAAATGACTATGGGGCGCCTGGGTGGCTCAGTTGGTTGAGCGACTGCCTTTGGCTCGGGTCATGATCCTGGAGTCCCGGGATCGAGTCCCGCATGGGGCTCCCTGTTCAGCAGGGGGTCTGCTTCTCCCTCTGACCCTCCTCCCTCTCATGCTCTCTTGTTTCTCATTCTCTCTCTCGCAAATAAATAAAATCTTAAAAAAAAAAAAAAAAAGAAATGACTATGGATAGTATGTGTGAAGAAATATCTTCTTTAAAGTGCAGTTACGCGGGCTAGGTGAATAAATGTGTGCGTGTCTGAGTGTGTCTATGTAGGGGAGGGTGTGTGTGTTGGATTGTAGAACCGAAACAGAGAATAATTCCAAATTTCTAAGTTTTGTGCAGTTTTCACATTATACTAATGCCTCTACCAAAACTTCGTTAGTTGACATTAGGCTACAATATTAGTTCTATACCCATGCGAGCGGCACTAAAGACAAAATTCCACCTGGTATTTGGGAACAGGCTTATGTTAGGGCCTGCACAGTTTGGGCCTCTAAGACTCTTTCTTCCCTGAGCTGGAACAGTACTTGGTCCATTGTGTCTGAATCCAACAACCTCTCTTGCTTCCCTATGCAGTAACATCCCGCCATTCTCCTGACTTCCTGCTTGGGATTAGCAAGATAACTCACAGATTAGAGCTGAGGGTTGGTTCCCTATAACTGAGTAAGAATCATCATAGGGAGTCTTGTGTGGGAAGAATTAATGGGAAAGATTTATGCCATAGTCTAAAAAGAAGACCTAAAATCATGACAAGAGAAACCAGACCTGAAAGCCAAGACAATAATATGTAAAATAATTATAATATTTATTAAGTGCTTACTTTATTCTAGGCATTGTTTTTTTTGGTTTTTTTTTTTTACATTATTAACTCATTTAACCTCATAATAACCTTATTAAGAATCATTGTTGGGGCGCCTGGGTGGCTCAGTCGTTAAGCGTCTGCCTTCGGCTCAGGTCATGATCTCAGGGTCCTGGGATCGAGTCCCACGTCCGGCTCCCTGCTCCGCGGGAAGCCTGCTTCTCCCTCTCCCACTCCCCCTGCTTGTGTTTCTTCTCTCACTTTGTCTCTCTCTGTCAAATAAATAAAATCTTAAAAAAAAAAAGAATCATTGTTAACACTCCTCCCCATTTTCAGATGACAAGCTACAGGTAGGCAAAGCATCTTGCCCAAAAACATACAATAAAGATGCAGCAGACCTGGGATTTATACAGGGGCAGCAGCATTAGATGTTTGGACACACTCCTTTTTAAGACGTCTCATTAATAAAATAATGTGCATGAAAAAGTAAAGTAGTGCTATCTGGCAAGCTACAGGAATTTTGGGATATTTTTGTTTGCCTGATGGCCTTGCATCTCTGGAACAAAAGGAACTTTGATGATCATCACATATTTTCCCAGGGTGGAAATAGTTGGAAAAAATCCTGAGCTGTGACAGCAAGCAGCACTGCAGAAATCACTGGGGAGAGAAACGGTACGAGCTCAAAATACATTCCATTTGGCTAGCAACTGAAATCCTTGCCAGCCTCACTAGAAAATCAGGCTCAGCAGTAGTTCAAGGCTGAACTTGACAGTTTTCCCTGCCACCACCGGGCACATCATATCTGGGCAGTGGCTGAACTGTTGCCCAGAAGGAGTTCCGCCATGTCTCTTGGAATGCCAAAGTACAGGTATGACCAATCTACCTCGAAACATACTCACTCTGTTGACATCTATTGTGGAAATGCTTTAATGTTGCTATTTATCTCTTCTTCTTTAGAAGGGGCTCTTTCCATAGTGGTGAACAGTAGATAGGTCATTAAATGTGTCTCCCACAAACTGAATATGTTCAGTAGATTGGGGCCATTTATCTTCAGATGCCAACTTAGAAATGTTTCACAAACAACTTAATACCTATGTTGCTCTGGAAGTTAGGTCCTTATACCTCATGACAGAGTAAATCGTGCACATATTTCAAATATAGGGTCAAGATCAGCCAAAAATGTATTGAAGTATCCTCCAAGGGGGGGGGGTGCAGAGGAGATTCGATAGTTACCTGTGTCTCATATTAGGTGTGATAATGTGATGATATATGTGATTATGATCATCACATATATGGGTTTTCTTTCAAGTTGGCACCCTAAATGTCAACAATGAGTGAGTTGCATCTAGGTAAGGAAAATGGATCTTGATGGAATATCTCTTAATTCCTTAAAATGCATGACATTGTGCTGGTATGAGAAACTATAAATTAAAGGAGATTGCATTAATATGCATGGACATCCCTTTTTCAACAGACTGGATGGATTTTCCCCATTCAATATTGTGTTCTTTGGAAACAGTGATTAGGGAGTGACAGTTCCTATCATAACCAGGAAGTCTCTGTGAAAAGGGTGCCAGGCAAAATATCTGGCACAGAGGTTAATTCTAAAGAGAAAATTAGAGCAGCTATATTTCACATGTTCAGAATAGGCAATTAGGCAAAGAATGTATCAGTGCAGAAAGAATATGGAAACAAAGGTCGTCTAAAATTACCAATTATGCTACTATTTTGTTAGTTCTCTTTTGGGCCTGGCAAGTGTATGTTACCTGAGAATATCATACATACATTTTTAATAACAGCATCATTGAGATATATTTTATATTTTTATCTTAAATGTATTTTTAAGTCTGTAATTCAATAGCTTTTAGTATGTTCACAGAATGGTGCATTGATCATCATGATCTAATATTAGAATAGCTCATCACATCAAAAAGAAACCCCATACCTATTGGTAGTCATTCCACATTCTCTCCTTTTCCCATCCCCCCCAGCTACTACTAATCTAGTCTCTGTCACTATGGAATTACCCATTGTGGATATTATATATGAATAGAATCATACAATATGTGGGATCTTGTGATTGGCTTCTTTCATTTACAATAATGCTTTCAGGGTTCATTCATGTTATAGCCTGTATCAGTACTTGATCACTTTTTATTGCCAGGTAATACCCCCAATGAATGGATAGACCATGTTTTATTTTCCCATTCATAAATTGGTGGACAGCTATTATACATGATGCTACTGTAAACATTTGTATACATTTTTTGTGGACATATGTTTGTTTCTCTTTAATACATATCTAGGAGTGGGATCATTGGATCATATAGGAACTCTACATTTTAACATTTTGAGGAATTGCCAAACTGTTTCTCACATTAGCTGCATTTTACAGTCCCACCGGAAATGTACGAAGGCTCTAATTTCTCTGCATTCTCGTTAATGCTTGTTGTTGTCTGCCTTTTTAAAATTTAACTACTCTCATGGATGGGAAGTGAAATTTCATTGTGGTTTTGATTTGTATTTCCTAAGGACTAATGATATCGAGCAAATTCTCACTGTGCTTAATTGGCCACTTGTATATCCTCTTTGGAGAAACGTCTATTTAAATCTTCTGCACATTTAAAAATTGCATTGTATGTCCTTCTATTGTTGAATTGGAAGAGTTCTTTATATATTCTGGATACAAATTCCTTATCAGATATATGATATGCAAATATTTCATCTCATTTCATGAATTGTCTTTTCACTGTCCCAGTTGGTATCCTTTGAAAAACAAAATCTTTTATTTTGATGATGTCTGATTTATCTATTTTCTTTCTTTTATTTATTTATTTATTTTTTAAGATTTTATTTATTTATTTGACAGAGAGAGACACAGCAAGAGAGGGAACACAAGCAGGGGGAGTGGGAGAGGGAGAAGCAGGCTCCCCGCAGAGCAGGAAGCCCGATGTGGGATTCGATCCCAGGACCCCAGGATCATGACCTGAGCTGAAGGCAGTCGCTTAACCAACTGAGCCACCCAGGCGCCCTATTTTTTTTTCTTTTATAGCTTAGAATTTTGTGTCAGAGTTGAGAAACAAGAGCCTTACCTAAGTTCACTGTGACTTACTCCTATAATTTCTTTTTAAACTTTGTATAGTTTTTCTCATATTTATATTTATGATCCATTCTTGCACAGATTGATGAGTAGAATTCTTCATGCCGAACCTTTTGAAAAAAGAGAAAGAGGCTACACGTCACTGTACAAGCAGAGCCTGCTGTCTCTCAGACTGGCAATGTGCAAAGTTGAAAGAGCCAAAAGTGAGTACATATACTCTACTGAATCTTGTGTGATGTGACTACTGTTATCTGGCTAACAATACGCAAAGCAAAAGAAGCAAGGACCTATCTCGATTTGGCTTGGTTTAAATTCATCATGACCCTCATTTCTTTTTTTTATAATTATGTTATGTTAATCACCATACATTACATCATTAGTTTTTGATGTAGTGTTCCACGATTCATTGTTTGCATATAACACCCAGTGCTCCATGCAGCACGTGCCCTCTTTAATACCCATCACCAGGTTAACCCATCCCCCCAACCCCTCCCCTCTAAAACCCTCAGTTTGTTTCTTAGAGTCCATAGTCTCTCATGGTTCATCTCCCCCTCCGATTCCCAGCCTTCATTTTTCCCTTCCTGCTATCTTCTTCTTCTTTTTAACATATAATGTATTATTTGCTTCAGAGGTACAGGTCTGTGATTCAACAGTCTTGCACAATTCACAGTGCTCACCATAGCACATACCCTCCCCAATGTCTATCACCCAGCCACCCCATCCCTCCCACCCCACCCCCCACTCCAGCAACCCTCAGTTTATTTCCTGAGATTAAGAATTCCTCATATCAATGAAATCATATGATACATGTCTTTCTCTGATTGACTTATTTCGCTCAGCATAATACCCTCCAGTTCCATCCACGTCATTGCAAATGGCAAGATCTTATTCCTTTTGATGGCTGCATAATATTCCATTGTATATATACACCACATCTTCTTAAAGACCCTCATTTCTTATTCCATCAATTGATACTCAAATCTGAACACGTTGGGACAGATACAGTAGATTCCCTCTTATAGCACTCATTCTAACCTTATCTGACTTTCTATGGGGGCTGGAAAGTTGAAACATGAAATTCTGCAGAGCTTTACATTCCTCTGCACATATATGTCTTCACTGGTCTTAGGTATGGAAGCCAACACCCTGATGAGCATGAGTGGGTTGATCTATAGAGTGACCAGTGTCACAGAGGCACATGGTTATTCAAGGCAACTATGGCAGATATTTTTTAGCTTCTATTCACTGGCATCAGATGTTTGGATCCTGGACAGTAATCCCAACAGTGTCATTGGTCATATGTTTCTCCTGTCTTGTCCCTAGCTCTATGTTTCTTAGTTGCATAGGACCCAGTGGTCGTTCTCTGGTTATTTAATAAACCTTTTTTCTATTTAAGCTAACTCTGTGGGTTCTATTATTTGCATGTAAGAATGGTGATTAATATTCTTCCCATTGCCTAACCAACTCACATTCATGGTTTTGGCTAGCAATCTATTCTTTAGGAGCATATCATTGCATAATGTTCCATATTTTCCTCGGTCCTGACCTTATTTTATATTCCTACCTCCTCCTGAATCCCATTCTTCTGCCTTATAGAATATTATAAACAAATTTCTCTGTATTCTTAATTTCAGAACCTAAATGTTCCTTTTCCCAGTACACAAATGGAACCAGTGCTCCATATCCCAAATCACTGATTTAAGTATCGTGTTTTCTTTCCTTCTAGCTCATCTGGCCAGCTAACCTCACCTAATATTTTTAGCCATCTTTTTTTTTTTTAAGATTTTATTTATTTATTTGACAGAGAGAGACACAGCGAGAGAGGGAACACAAGCAGGGGGAGGGGGAGAGGGTGAAGCAGTCTTCCCGTGGAGTAGGGAGCCCCATGCGGGGCTCAATCCCAGGACCCTGGGATCATGACCTGAGCCGAAGGCAGACGCTTAACCAACTAAGCTACCCAAACGCCCAATTTTTAGCCATCTTAATACTTTTATTTTCCCTTATTATTTTTCCTCTTCTGTCTTTACTCTTTAGCTTTCTGAATTCAATTATAAGGTCTATTATTTATTCTTTTTTCTTGTTCTTCTGACCTATTTTCCTTCTGGGCAGCTGAACACAGCTAAAGAAATTTATCTAACTTAGCAAGTTGGTACCACTGTGTATTCAAGATCACTCACTATAACTAGAATCTCCATATGGGATAATGTACAATATTTATTTGATAAAATTGCATTATATTATCTACACTAAATACATCATACATCACCCATTTATCCAAAATCAAACACTCCTTCTGCTCCCATCACTGTCAGCAGGTGATTTCCATCTACTTATTCACAGGGAATGTGGAAACATTCTAAAATCTATCAAAACATTTTACCCTACACCTGCAAATCTACTGGAGTTTGATTCCATCCAACTATTCTCTCTTCTACATTCTTTTTTTTTTTTTTAAGATTTTATTTATTTATTTGACAGAGAGAGACACAGCGAGAGAGGGAACACAAGCAGGGGGAGTGGGAGAGGCAGAAGCAGGCTTCCCGCTGAGAAAGGAGTCTGATGTGCAGCTTGATCCCAGGACTCTGGGATCATGACCTGAGCCAAAGGCAGACGCTTAATGACTGAGCCACCCAGGTGCCCCCTCTCTTCTACATTCTTATAAAATCTTGTATTCCTACCTGGAAATGACTTGTTCAAATAATATTTCAGGAAGGAAGGAAGAAAGGAAAGATGAAAGAAAAGTCCCTAAACATCTCTCTTTGCATATGTTATAAGATGTTCCTAACAGAGTTTTCCAGCTTCTTAATGTACAGTTCAAGCAGAGAGCACAAATTAAGTAATTCACTATTCTGGCAGGATCACAGAACTTTTAGTTTCTGCTAATTTTCTTTCCTAGGTATTTCA